>NC_133653.1:232673470-232973470 GCF_009905375.1 Apium graveolens
ATAGCCCTTGCATGATGAAATTAACCCTTGCATGTTGATTTACAAGTGATTTTAGACTAGGAAACCATACTTGCTTGCTATGAGTTTTGATACTTGATTTTTATGAGGTGCATGCCACAAATTATGTGTTAAAATGTTAATTTAAATATGTCATGATTAAAAGAGATTAAAATCAGTAGCTATCAGGTGCTTAACCTGAGTGTATAATTCGAATTATGCTTAGAACCTAGAGATATGAAGTTGTCTAGCTAGTTGCCTCTCTTGACCCCTTGATAATTGGTAATAATGGTAAATAAAATGGAAATCAACCTTGTGCGCTATAGTTCAGTAGGTGTTAGCATAATATTAGGCTTGGTTGTTGGTTTGTTCATTGGTTTTGGTGGTTAAGAAGGGAGTTAAGGTGGAAGGGATGCATTAGTCCTATTTGGATAGAATTTAGCTCTAGAAGTTTAGGTCATTTTAGGTATGCATTGGTGAGGCCTTGTTAGACCCAAGTTCAGTGGAGTTAGGACTTGGTATGTACTTGAGTCCAGAAGCTTTAGATCGGATAAAATCATGCATCTGGTTAGGTGCACAAGCACAAAACCGAGAGAAACTCATAACATGGTAGATTTGGTACAAGTCCATATTTGACCCATTATAACCATGTTTTAAGATAGAAATTCATTGGGACTTGGTTTATAATAGTATAATAAAGTCTTAGGAAGCTTAACAAGTCATTAAAATCAATAATTGAACAATTTAAGTGAGTTTTAAGTAGGTAAAAACAAAGCAGATTGGTAAGCATGGGCAATTTTGTTGTAACTTATAAATGAGGAGTTTTGACCATGTCATGGGTAAGCCTTCATTAGGCCTCGGTTGGCCTTAGTTAGAGGGAGTGTCAGAGGAGTTTTTCCAGCCATATTTCATAGGAATTGAGTTAGAATCATGTGTCAAAAGTTAGTGCAAAATAGGACACTTTTCTGTCCAGAAAACAGGGGAACATTGAACTTTAAGCTTCGGCCCAGGTAGGCCCAAGCTGGACCCTTGAGCCACACCAAGTTTGAGAGTTGCCTTATGATCAGAAGAGTCTAGTGTAGAAGTTTTAGAGGTAAACTTGAAGTGTAAGGGTGTCAATTGTACTCATAAATCCTTTGGTGTCGTCCTGAAATCATTATAACGAGCACAATCACTTAACCTTTAGTTTTAGAGCACTTATGAGTGAGGCCTAGGTTGATCACCATATTTTTAAGATGGTATAAGGTCAGTAGAGTTTAAGGCCTAATTTAGGGTCCATAAGAACTTGATGATTTAGAGAAGGCGCTTCGAGTTATGAGGTCGATTTTAAGAGTTTTGACTAGTTTAACATAACTAAGTGACTTGAGTAAGTGGAGTGAGATCATCCAAGCTTAGAGATACAATATAGTGTGTGGATATATTATTATGTACTTAAATGTGTTATGTGAACATGTGTGGCTATGTGAACTATTATGCTTATAAGGTAATTATAAGTGTGTATGTGTATATAAGCCTAAAAGCCAATGTGCGTAATTTCGGTTTATAATTAGGTTGAGTTAGTGAGTATACATTATAATGAGGATATTATTATTTTGTGTAGGATCTTGAGACGAGGGTAAACTTGCCATTAAATTCGAATAAAGCTCCAGTTTCTCCCACCTTCCAGTCATGTCAAGCCTTTCTCAAGGCAAGTGTTTTAACCTACCTTTTATTTATACTGCAAGTGTGTGTTAACCCAGCTTTTATATATGATGCGAGTATTCTAATTCACCTTGATATATATAATCCGAGTGGTTTAAAATCTATCTTTCGTATTATATGCAAATTCCATGAACCCTCAAGTATCTATTGCAAGAAATTTAACTTTGCTTGGAGATTGCCATGCAAGTAATTCAAAAGTCATACCATGCTAATATACCAAAGTAATTTTGACAGTGAACCCTGTGTAAGTTGTACACAGTAACCTTATCTTGATACCTAAAAGTCATTTATTCCTTAAAGTCGTTCATGATTACTTGATAACCCTATTCTTACCCATAAAACATGATACCCTGTTATACTTTGAGCTGGTGCTCACCTTCTTTACATTTTAATACCCATGTCTTATCTAAAACCATTACCTTGAACCTAGTTTGAGTTAGTTCCTTTATACTATCCATCAACCCTGTGAAACCTCATTGTGAATAGAAACTTTGAAATTCCATTTGATAAGGTATCAGTCTAGTTGATCATGGCTTTAAAGTTGATCTAGAACCCTTGATAAAGATGTTCATTGTTTAATAGTTTAACCGTCACTTGGCATCAAATAAATTTTTAATATGAAAAAATTAAAAAGTGGATTTTCTGTCCCAAAGGGGGACAAATATTTTCTTTAAATAGTGGATCTGGACTGAGATGCAAGTCCTTTCCGCTCTTAATTTGTAGGCTTAAAGAGTTAATATCTCCATTAGCTAAACCCTTTCTTACCGGGATCCCATTAATAATCTAGAACCCAGCAAGGTTCGAGATTACTTCGCGGCTGATCACCGGCTGTAATCCGTAGCGTCATAAAATGGTTTTTGATAAAGAAATGGTTTTAAATTGATTTATCACAAGAAAAGATGCCATCACCCTGAAAGTTTATCTCTTGCTACTATATTGTTGAATCTTTCATTTCCATTATTATTCTTTTATTGTTGTTTATGTATATTATAGCGCTTGTTGAGCATTTGGCTCACTACTTGCTTTCACCCTGATATTACAGCTAGCAGATATGGTTAGATTCAAGCAGACAACGCGTAAGACTTGTGATGCCGATTCGTATATTCGAGCTCAGGTAGATTAGTGATCGTTTTGTGTGAGGACTTGATATTAAAATCAGGTTGTAATAGTTAATAGTGTTGGGCTGTTCCAAACCCTAAACTGTAAGATCTTGGATTCAGATGTATTTATTTCCTTTTGTTAACTATTATAAAAATTTGTATAATATCTATTGTTAAGTCGGGGCATGACAGGTTTTGGTATCAGAGCTACGGTTTAGAGTCCCTGGACAACCCAAATAGGTTATATATGTATATAGGTTTATAGTATTATACGAGAGTGTAGGGATAGATTATTCGAGTCATCTGCTAATAATTCTCTTATATATATATCTATGCATTGTTTGGCAGCAAAGGGCGTATTCCTCCTCATCCTCTGAACCGTCCGACACAATTGCTTTCTCCGTGTATGCTAAGTTGAGGCGTGAGTTCGACAGACTTCAGGGTAAGTACGACCGACTGTTAGAGCGATTGAATAACGTGTATCCGGACAACTGAAATTATGAAGGAAAGCCTAAGAAGCAAATGACTGCGAGACTTGAGACTTTGATTCAACACGTTAACACCATGATTGATGAGATGCCATCGTACCGAGACCGTACCAGCAAATATACTATCCAGATGATTGCAGACGAGCTCCAGAGTATTGTGAAGACGCTTCATGAGGAGAAGACTACCAGACCCCATTCTGATGGAGCAGAGCCTTAGTTCTTTCCATTATCTACTTCTCGTGTCCTTGTATTGTTGGACTTCGTAGAATTCCCTGTTGTTTTCCTTTAATTAAGCATGTTGTCCTTAGAATCAGGCTCTATTCCGATCTTGATGTTCCTTGACCTTAATTTCAATAATTATGCACTATCATTCTATTTGCTTTCAATTGTTCTTATGCCTTTATATGCATCGCCTTTATTATTTAATTCGAAACCCGATTGAATGAATATAATGACTTGTGACACCTTAACCTTGAAATTTTTTGTATTGTTCATACCTGTTTTGATATAACTTTTATTTCAGGATCTTGCCACCTAAAAAGAAGAACCCGACAACAACTTCTACCACAGATCCTAATATTCTTCGATTACTGGAAACCTTACAATAACAAACAAATGCTATAGCTTAACAAAAAAGAACTCTTCAACAACAATTCAAAAACCAAGATAACCATGAACCACACCAACCACCTGATCCACCAGTACCACCTTGATAAATTGTCACTTTCAAAGCTTTTCAAAATATGAATCCACCTGCATTTCATGATACCACCGATCCGGTAATAGCTAATACATGGATTAGGGAAATGGAAAGAGCTTTTGAATTGGTTCAGTTAGGAGAAGATCAGAAGACGCCATATGCTACTTACTCTCTAAAAGGGGAAGTCATCTATTGGTGGGATTCCGTGAAAGCTATGGAAGCAAATTAGCCGGTTTCTTGGGAAAGGTTTAAGAGGTTATTCCAGGAAAAGTATTACCCTAAGTACATGCAGAATCAGATGGAGCTTAATTTTCTTAAATTGAAGCAAAAAAGTATCTCTGTATTGGAGTACGAAAAGAAGTTTATGGAGCTGTCAAGGTTTGTGACAAAGTATACCAACACTGAGGAAGAGAAAGCAAAAAGATTCCAACAAGGATTAGAGCCTTGGATCAAAGATAGAGTGGCTATGTTTGAGCTTGATACTTATGCTGAAGTAGTACAATAAGCTGCTCTGATTGAGAGTAATGGGATGTAGTCAAGGAAAGAAAAGGATAACAAGAAGATAAAGGTTCCATTTTATGGAGAGAAGTCTAAAGTCGGAAGCTCACAAGACATGAGTGTGAAAAGGATTGGATTCCACAAAGGAGGAAATTTTCAGAAGAAGGGAAATTTGAATAAGAGACAAGATCCTAAATGGAACAACCAGTCAAGCCAAGGACAAGTTGGAGAAAATAGATTATAGAGACCAGAATGCAAGCATTGTGGAAAAAGACATCCAGGAATGTGTAATAAGCTGAACATGACATGCTACATGTAATATCTGGGATATACCGTGTAATTATTTTTGCTAATTAAATATTTATTATGTGTGTTCAGTATCTATTCTTTGAATTAATTGTTAAGTGTTATTTGTATTTGAATATTCAAAAATAGTATTAATTGAGTATTTCAATTTTTATATGTCCAAAATAAAATATAGATAATTATCATATCTTCCTAACTATTTTTATGTTGATTGAATTTATATGAATCATATGAAATTTATAAAATCTTTTTCCGAGTATTTAAAATCTATTTTATAAAAACGGGAACCAACCGACGTCAACCGTTGTTAAATTTTTGGAATCCGAAACTCTTCCGAGAACTCCTTTCTAACCTAATTGTAATATTCCGAGCATTTTCCATGTTTCGACTTTTTCGATCCGGCGTACGGTTTGTCCTGCGCGGGTCCCGGCGCAATATTTTCGATACAGTATTCATTTCGGTAAATCAATAAAAACCCGTATTTTCGATAAACGGGAGCTTTTTATTAAACTATCACAATTATCACTTCGTAATACGTGTAACCAGGCGCTGAGACCAAGAACGCAGTACAAAATGTACTGATTTGGATAATTATCCCGAAAATCGATACCGTTTGGATCAGTTTTTACAAATAAACGTACCATTTTATATCCGGAATGATCCAACGGGATACTAATTTTCCGTAAATATAAATAGCCTTTTACCGTATTTTATTTCGTATCAAAATCATTTGCAGACAGATAAATATATAATTTTACAGAGAAAAATCCTATATTCATAAACTGTTTCAAGAATCAAACCAACTTTTGAAGGTGTTATTGATCTTTGTTTGAAAAGCTCGAGTACTGGATTTGAAGGTCTTGAGAAGCTCTATCAGAATCTGTAATCCATACACCTGCAGAATCAAAGGTTTAATTTCTAAAAATTTATTTATTTTCGAATTATTTTTATAAAAAATATGAATTTTTGTTTGGATGATCGTTTGTATGATTTGATGATTGCATGTTGTAGAGCTTGTTTTCCTGATGATTTTGGTATATTATACGTCTGATTTGGAGTTCAATAACATGTTCAAATTTGAGTTTGATTTTCGAATTTTAAAATTAGGGTTTATAACCCGTATGAATGTTTTCAATTGAAATTTGGGGGTTTTTGATTCAGGGGTTATTAGCTGTTGATTTATAGTGGGTTGGGTTCCTTATGAAATTTGCAATCGATTGATATATAGCTCGTTAACAGAGGATGCTTGAATCGAAGGGAGTTGTGTTTTAAAGATTTACGATGTTCGCCGGAAACCAGCGATGTTCTTGGCCAATTTCCGGCCAAAACAAGGATGATTAGAATGTTTTGATTGCATGAACAAGTTCCTGGTGTTGTGTAGTGTTGATCTGGAGGTGTTGGTGGGTTGAGGACGCCGGGATCGTCTTCTCCGGTCACCCCCGATTTTCCGGCGACTGGAACTGCAAAATTGCAGTTTAGTCCCTGTAGTTTTGAAGATGGTGAAGATTAGTCCCTGTAGTTTGCAAAGTTTTCAAAAATAGGATTCCTGTTTATAAAATGTTTAAAAATCATATTTCCTATTTATTTTTATTATAAAAATTCATTTTTAATTTCTGAAAATTCTAAAAAAATTAGTATTTTAATTCCGAAAATTATTTTTAATTCAAAAATAAATCTGAATTAATTAGTTAATTAATTTCAGTTAATTTTTAATTGATTAATTGGTCAATTAATTAGAAAATTAATTTATTAATTGATTTAATTAATTATTAATTGATTTTAATTAATAATTTAATTAGATTTAATTATTTAAAAATGATTTAAAAATTCCAAAAAATAGTTTCGAGCTTTAAAATATTATTCTAAATTATTTCCAAGGCTCAATAATTATTATAAAATTGTTTCGGAGCCAGAATTGGCCAGCCGAACCCTGTTTATTAACCCGAAATTGATCCAACGACCCGTTTTAATTCCGAAAAATGTTTTAAAAATCATTTTAAATACCCGAAAGCCTATTTATAACCCGAGACTTCTTTATAAATGACTTGTCATTGATTATGTGATGTATTATGTGTTATATGTGACTTGTTGATTGACTATCGGTCTATACATTCGGTGTTTACTTGATTATTGCATAACTTTCAATCCGTTAATCGGATTTGGGTAAAACGAAGGGTAGATAGAAGTATGTGTTGAATAGAATCCCATGAGTTGATGATTGATAGATGCTTATAATATGTGAGCAGAAGAGGCAAGACGTAGGAAAGGGAAACAGGTAGTTGAGGAGTAAAACGATTGTGATTGGAAGCGAGTGCAGGATAGTAAGCTAATACAAGGCAAGTGTTCTGAACTCTCTCGAGATATTATAGTACTTGATAGTCTTGTTGACATTGCAAGTGCTTTGAAGCACATAAACCTAAACCCTGATTTCAGTTATTGTTCTTGAGCCATGAACCATATTCTTTCTAAGCCATTGATTATTATATACCCAAACCCGAACCACAAATCTACGATACTACTCCACAAATACATACAAACTAAATACCAAACACTGAACTGAATTATTATATACTCAACCCATGGTATCTTATGCTTTGAAAGACCAAATTCTTGAAACCCTGAAATATTGATTCCTTTGTTATCCAATTCTTTCATTACCCAACATCCAAGCCTTGAAAGTACCTTATTGATCCACACAAGGGTTGAAACCCTTTCATTGTTAAACACTCACTGTTGTTAATGATTTTGATTATTATTTATTATTGTTTAATTTTGTTATTATGTTAGAATTGGATTGTTTTTATAAAATTGTGGACCAGATTCGTGGTCAGACGATATAATGGTCAAGTTAGGCCAATGTGTGCCTTGGATCCAGTAGTTAGAGCAATGATGTGCTTTGTTCGGGGTTAGTGCGTGACTGATCAGCAGCCTAACCTTGGTTTTAAAATAAAAATATAGTATTTAATTCTAAATCATAATTCATTATTTACTTGATATTATAACCATATTCACTTGATGATCATTATTCTCAGTTTTATCATTGTGACTTGCTGAGCTAGTTAGCTCATTTGTGCGATATTGTTTATACTCTTTCCAGTTAAAAAGGAACCAGTTGGTAGCAAGGATCCCCAGTCCAGTGCAAGAGCTAGGGATTAAGGCTGTTGACGCTGAGCTAGTAGGCTTCTTTTGGAATAATGTAAATTTGTAAAAGTTTGTAATATGTTTAATACTCAGTTTCAGTTTGAATGGTTGGGATTTAATCGGTATGTACTATATTAGTGTGTTTGGCTTGTGTGCATACTCTAACCTATTGCGATCCGTGGTAGTTGGTAAGTAGGGTCACTGCATATTATTATTATTATCTTTATTATTGTTATAAGCAAGTTGTAAACAGTGTGTGTGTAGACCCCAAACTTCTGACCCGGGTTTGGAGGGCGCCACAGGTTTGGTATCAGAGCTACAGGTTATAAGTCACTGACACAAGCCTAGGTTAACGGGAATGGGTAGAGGGTTAGGATTAGAAGTAAGGAATAGAATGATAGAACATTGAGAGGTTGAGTGTTACGGTATAACCAGTAGTAGTATAATTCGCGTCGTGGTTCGAGATTCTTATATTGCGATATAATTTCAGATAGCAGCAATGGCCGACTCTTTTACTCCTGTATCAGCTGATCACTCAGAGCCTTCAGTTGGAGCACCAGCATCGGATCCCCGTCCTGTTATTCCACCAGCATTGGCTATTCTACCTCCACCGGTGTTGCAGCCTGTACCACTGCAGGCTATTCCACCTCTAGGCATGAGGCCACCTGTTAGAGGACCCCCACCTGCTGATTCAGGCTTTACTAGTCATTCAGTTACAGGAGTACCTTTTCAGTTCTCTTCCTATCCTGTCCCATATCATCAGTTTGAGGGTTGCCTTATGGAGCAACGATTCCTTCAGGGTCAGATTCAGGAGTTACTACATATCATGCGTACCAGAGAGGTTGGGAGTGGTGAGAGGCGACTCAGAGAGAGGCTACAGGCATTTCGTAGAGCACCTGCTGTGAGGATTGCTGAGGCTACACATGAGGACATCACCCCTGATTTCCTTGTGGAATGGGCTAAGTGGGTTCTAGAGGAGCTTGAGGAGATTGGAGGTCCAGACTTGCCATGAGTCAGAGATTCTGAGCAGTGTTGTTATGGTTATGTAGTATGTACAGTAGTGTGTAGTGTGTATCAGTAGACTTTTGAGTTGTATTTATAGACTAGCGATCTTGACTAGTGAGTAGGTTGTTGTACCCTTTTGTTTTTACTTTCGAAGCGTTTTTACGCTTGTACCACCTAAAACTTTTGACCTATATATATCAGTACCTTTTCTTTTCCAGCACTGTCATTTACTTTATCGCACTTGTTTTACTTTACCTTATTTATTGCATCAGTTATACCCTGTGATACCATGTACCCTGTTTTCCATAACTGTTTATATTTTATAAAGAAGCAAGCAATTTACTTAGTTACAACTGTTTTCAAAAAGAGATATTCCTGTTTTATAAAACTTTTCCTTTATACAAAGATTTGATTCAAAAGCTAAATAAATTGTTTGATTCTTTACAGAAAATGTATCCCAGAAGAAATACCCGCACCCACACCCAAAATGAAGAAACCAACAACAACAACAATAACAACCAAGATGAGACAAACCAGAATATGAACCCAGGACCCATAGACCCAGCAATAGCCCAGATTCTCCAAATCTTGGCCCAACAAATAGTTCACCTGGCACAACAACAACAAAGACAGAACAATTCCCAGGTAACTTTCAAAACTTTTCAGGCAGTAAACCCACCAGAATTCAAGGGTTCCTTAGAGCCAATTGAAGCAAATGTGTGGTTAAAGGAAATAGAGAAGGCATTTGCCTTGGTAAAAGTGATAGAGGAGCAGAAGGTTGAGTTTGCAAGTTACTATTTGAAGAATGAGGCCACCTATTGGTGGGAGATGGTGAAGACATTGGAAGGTACATATGTTATTACTTGGGAAAGGTTTAAGGAATTGTTTTTAGAAAAAAATATTTTCCTCAGTTTGTTCAAGACCAGATGGAGCTGAAATTTTTAGAGTTAAAGCAAGGAACTATGTCGGTGTCAGATTATGAGAGTAAATTTGAGGAATTGTCAAGGTATGTACCATCGTATGTTGATACTGATAGGAAGAAAGCTAAGAGATTCCAGCAAGGCTTGAAGCCATGGATCAGAGGAAAGGTAGCTATCTTTGAATTGGAAACCTATGCAGGAGTCGTACAAAAGGCTATGATTGTGGAGACAGAAAGTGAGATGTCACAGAAGGAGAAAGAGAGCAAGAAAAGGAAGGTTGGGGGAAGTGAGGGTCAGTCACAACCAGGGAAGTTTCCAAATTTTAAGAAGGGCAAGTTTCAGCCAGGGAGAAATTTTAATTTCAGGAGACAAAATGCAGGAGACGGAGGCCAGGGCAACCGTCCAGCTAATGTGAATCAGCCGAATCAGTTGAGATTAACTTTTCCAGATTGTCAAGTTTGTGGAAAGAAGCATGGGGGAGTTTGTAACAAGTTGAACGTGGTATGTTTTAAATGTAATTAGAAAGGGCACTATTCGAGGGAGTGCCGAAATCAGCCAGCAAGAGAGCCATCAAATAAGGATCAACCTATCCGGAATCCAGCAGTGAAGGTTCCAGCCATTGGATTTACGTGCTTCACATGTGGAAAGCCAGGACATATGGCCAGGGATTGCAAGACACCAGCCCCAGTCAATAATGCATTGAGGATTATGGGATCTACCCCAACAGTGAATGAGACTCCAAGGGCTAGAGTTTTTGACATATCAGTGAAGGATGCTATCCATGATACAGATGTCGTGACAGGTACGCTCAATGTGAATTCTTTATGTGCCAAAGTGTTAATAGATTCGGGAGCAACTCGATTGTTTGTTTCACAAGATTTTGTTAGCAAGTTAAATTGTCCAGTAGAGTATTTAAATGAAATAATGACTGTGGAATTAGCAAACCAAGAATGTGTAACTGTGAATCAAGTCTGTGGGAATTGTGAGGTTGAGATTTCTGGTAGTAAGTTTTGTGTAGATTTGATACCATTTAAGTTAGGAGAATTTGACGTTATATTAGGGATGGATTGGTTATCTAAGCACGCTGCCCAGATAATTTATCGAAATAAGAAGGTAATGGTAAAGACGCCTGACGAAAAGATAGTAATGTTCAAGGGCCAGAAACAAGTAAAGAAGTTCTTAACAATAATTCAAGCTAAGAAGTTATTACGGCAAGGATGCAAGCACTTTATAGCCTACGTGATTGACAAGAGTCAGGAGCCAGCAAACTTGAAGATATTCCAGTAGTAAATGAATTTCCAGACATGTTTCCCGACGAATTACCAGGACTTCCTCCAGATAGAGAAGTTGAATTTGCGATCGACTTAACACCTGGAATAGAACCAGTATCCAAGGCTCCGTATAGAATGGC
Organism: Apium graveolens; assembly: GCF_009905375.1. NCBI lineage: Eukaryota > Viridiplantae > Streptophyta > Magnoliopsida > Apiales > Apiaceae > Apium > Apium graveolens. The sequence goes on from NC_133653.1 coordinate 232,684,738, forward strand.
GCCCATCGAAATGAAAGAATTAGCGAAGCAATTGCAAGAGCTGTTAAAGAAAGGAGTAATCAGACCCAGTATGTCCCCGTGGGGTGCACCAGTATTATTTGTCAAGAAGAAAGATGGAAGCATGAGACTATGTATCGACTATAGGGAGCTCAACAAGCTTACAATCAAGAATAAGTATCCGTTACCTAGAATTGATGATTTGTTTGACCAATTGAAGGGAGCCAAGTATTTCTTCAAGATCGATTTAAGATCGGGATATCATCAACTGAAGATCAAGCCAGAAGATATACCAAAGACAGCTTTTCGAACAAGGTATGAACATTATGAATTTCTAGTAATGTCTTTTGGATTGACCAACGCCCCAGCAGCATTTATGGACCTGATGAACAGAATTTTCTAGGAATACTTAGACAAGTTCATTATTGTATTTATAGACGATATTTTGATCTATTCAAAGACGGAAGAGGATCATGCGGAACATTTAAGGATAACTTTGGAGATTTTAAGGAAAAATAAGTTGTATGCTAAATTCTCGAAGTGTGAGTTTTGGTTACAGGAGGTTCAGTTCTTAGGACACATAGTTAGTAATGAAGGGATCAAAGTGGACCCGACAAAGATCGAGGCAATTACGAATTGGGAGAGACCGAGAACACCCACCGAGGTAAGAAGTTTCTTAGGATTGGCGGTATATTATCGTCGATTCGTTCAAAATTTCTCGAGGATTACCACACCATTAACAAAGCTTACACGAAAGAATGAGAAGTTTATATGGAACGACAAATGTGAGGAAAGTTTTCAGGAATTGAAGCGACGATTAATCACGGCACCTGTTTTGTCACTTCCAGATGATCAAGGGAATTTCGTAATTTATAGTGATGCTTCTTACAAAGGATTGGGATGTGTTCTTATGCAGCACGACAAGGTGATTACATATGCGTCAAGGCAATTGAAACCACACGAACAAAAGTATCCTACTCATGATTTGGAACTAGCAGCCATAGTGTTTGCTTTGAAGATTTGGAGACATTATCTGTATGGAGAGAAATGTGAAATTTATACGGATCACAAAAGTTTGAAGTATATATTTACCCAGAAGGAACTTAATATGAGGCAAAGGAGATGGTTAGAGTTGATCAAGGATTATGATTGCTCGATTAATTATCATCCCGGTAAAGCGGATGTTGTAGCAGACGCGTTAAGTCAGAAGGAAAGGTTAAATGTGTTGTCCGTACCTGAAGAGATATATAAGGAATTTCAGAAATTGGAATTGGAGATTAGAGTTTGCAAGCCTGAGGAAGTAAAAGTGTACCGTATGATTTTCCAACCGGAGTTATTAGAGAAAATAAAGAAATATCAGGAAGATGTAATGGATCAAGATATAAATCGTTTGGTAGGGGAAGAGTTATGCACGCAGAAAGATGACCAAGGTATTATGAGGTTTTCATCTAGAATTTGGATTCCACCAGTGACAAAGTTAAAGAATGAAATTCTACAGGAGGCACATAATTCAAGGTATTCTATCCATCCAGGAAGTACCAAGATGTATAGAGATTTAAAGAAGAATTATTGGTGGCCAGACATGAAGAGGGAAATTGCGGAATGGGTTAGCAAATGTTATACCTGTCAGAGGGTTAAAGCAGAGCATCAGAGACCAAGCGGATTGCTACAACCATTGGAGGTTCCAGAATGGAAGTGGGAACACATTGCCATGGATTTTATAGTTGGATTACCAAGGACAACGGCTAATCATGATGCCATTTGGGTTATAGTGGATAGACTTACCAAGTCAGCCCATTTTCTGCCTATAAATGAAAGATTTTCGCTCGACAAGTTAGTCCATATGTACCTAAAGGAAATTGTAGTTCGTCATGGAGTTCCAGTGTCTATTGTATCTGATCGAGATCCAAGATTTAATTCAAGATTTTGGAAGAGTTTTCAAGAATGTTTAGGAACAAAATTGAATATGAGTACGGCCTATCACCCGCAGACGGACGGCCAAAGTGAAAGAACGATCCAGACAATCGAGGACATGTTACGTGTTTGTGCTATTGATTTCAAAGGAAGTTGGGACGAGCATTTACCCCTGGTAGAGTTTGCTTATAACAACAGCTATCACGCCAGCATTGGGATGCCACCCTATGAAGCCCTTTATGGACGTAAATGTAGATCTCCGGTATATTGGGACGAAGTAGGAGAACACAAAATACTCGCACCTGAATTGGTGCAGCAGACAAAGGAAGTTATTGAAATTATTCAGAAGAGATTAATAGCCGCACAAGATCGTCAGAGGAAGTATGCAGACCAGTCAAGGAAGAACATGGAATTTGAAGAAGGGAGCTTGGTATTATTGAAAGTATCACCATGGAAAGGACTAACGAGGTTTGGGAAGAAAGGGAAGCTAAGCCTAAGATATGTCGGACCTTTTGAGATTTTAAAGCGCGTTGTCAAAGTAGCTTATGAGTTGGCGTTACCACCGCACATGGAGCACATTCACAATGTCTTTCACGTATCAATGATTAAGAAATACAATCCAGACTCCAGACATGTAATAGAATATGAGCCAATAGAGCTTCAAGCAGATTTGTCATATGTATAGAGTCCGATAGAGATTCTAGAGGAGAGAGAGAAAGTATTGAGAAATAAAGTGGTAAAGTTAGTAAGAGTATTATGGAGAAACCCAAAGGTTGAAGAGTCAACCTGGGAATTAGAAAGTGATATGAGAGAAAAGTACCCTCATTTGTTTTCTTAGGAGATTCTGAGGACAGAATCCTTTTAAGGGGGGAAGGATGTAATATCTGGGATATACCGTGTAATTATTTTTGCTAATTAAATAATTATTATGTGTGTTCAGTATCTATTTTGTGAATTAACTGTTAAGTGTTATTTGTATTTGAATATTCAAAAATAGTATTAATTGAGTATTTCAATTTTTATATGTCAAAAATAAAATATAGATAATTGTCATATCTTCCTAGCTATTTTTATGTTGATTTATGAATTTATATGAATCATATGAAATTTATAAAATCTTTTTCCGAGTATTTAAAATCTATTTTATAAAAACGGGAACCAACCAACGTCAACCGTTGTTACGTTTTTGGAATCCGAAACTCTTCCGAGAACTCCTTCCTAACCTAATTGTAATATTCCGAGCATTTTCCATGTTTCGACTTTTTCGATCCGGCGTACGGTTTGTCCTGTGCGGGTCCCGGCGCAATATTTTCGATACAGTATTCGTTTCGGTAAATCAATAAAAACCCGTATTTTCGATAAACGGGAGCTTTTTATTAAACTATCACAATTACCACTTCGTAATACGTGTAACCAGGCGCTGAGACCAAGACCGCAGTACAAATTGTACTGATTTGGATAATTATCCCGAAAACCAATACCGTTTGGATCAGTTTTTACAAATAAACGTACCATTTTATATCCGGAATGATCCAACGGGATACTAATTTTCCGTAAATATAAATAGCCTTTTACCGTATTTTATTTCGTATCAAAATCATTTGCAGACAGATAAATATATAATTTTACAGAGAAAAATCCTATATTCATAAACTGTTTCAAGAATCAAACCAACTTTTGAAGGTGTTATTGATCTTTGTTTGAAAAGCTCGAGTACTGGATTTGAAGGTCTTTAGAAGCTCTATCAGAATCTGTAATCCATACACCTGCAGAATCAAAGGTTTAATTTCTAAAAATTTATTTATTTTCGAATTATTTTTATGAAAAATATGAATTTTTGTTTGGGTGATTGTTTGTATGATTTGAAGATTGCATATAGTAGAGCTTGTTTTCCTGATGATTTTGGTATATTATACGTCTGATTTGGAGTTCAATAACATGTTCAAATTTGAGTTTGATTTTCGAATTTTAAAATTAGGGTTTATAACCCGTATGAATGTTTTCAATTAAAATTTGGGGGTTTTTGATTCAGGGGTTATTAGCTGTTGATTTATAGTGGGTTGGGTTCCTTATGAAATTTGCAATCGATTGATATATAGCTCGTTAACAGAGGATGCTTGAATCGAAGGGAGTTGTGTTTTTAAGTTTTACGATGTTCGCCGGAAACCGGCGATGTTCTTGGCCAATTTCCGGCCAAAACAAGGATGATTAGAATGTTTTGATTGCATGAACAAGTTCCTGGTGTTGTGTAGTGTTGATCTGGAGGTGTTGGTGGGTTGAGGACGCCGAGATCGTCTTCTCCGGTCACCCCCGATTTTCCGGCGACTGGAACTGCAAAATTGCAGTTTAGTCCCTGTAGTTTTGAAGATGGTGAAGATTAGTCCCTGTAGTTTGTAAAGTTTTCAAAAATAGGATTCCTGTTTATAAAATGTTTAAAAATCATATTTCCTATTTATTTTTATTATAAAAATTCATTTTTAATTTCTGAAAATTCTAAAAAAATTAGTATTTTAATTCCGAAAATTATTTTTAATTCAAAAATAAATCTGAATTAATTAGTTAATTAATTTCAGTTAATTTTTAATTGATTAATTGGTCAATTAATTAGAAAATTAATTTATTAATTGATTTAATTAATTATTAATTGATTTTAATTAATAATTTAATTAGATTTAATTATTTAAAAATGATTTAAAAATTCCAAAAAATAGTTTCGAGCTTTAAAATATTATTCTAAATTATTTCCAAGGCTCGATAATTATTATAAAATTGTTTCGGAGCCAGAATTGGCCAGCCGAACCCTGTTTATTAAACCGAAATTAATCCAACGACCCGTTTTAATTCCGAAAAATGTTTTAAAAATCATTTTAAATACCCGAAAGCCTATCTATAACCCAAGATTTCTTTATAAATGACTTGTCATTGATTATGTGATGTATTATGTGTTATATGTGACTTGTTGATTGACTATCGGTCTATACATTCGGTGTTTACTTGATTATTGCATAACTTTCAATCCGTTAATCGGATTTGGGTAAAACGAAGGGTAGATAGAAGTATGTGTTGAATAGAATCCCATGAGTTGATGATTGATAGATGCTTATAATATGTGAGCAGAAGAGGCAAGATGTAGGAAAGAGAAACAGGTAGTCGAGGAGTAAAATGATTGTGATTGGAAGCGAGTGCAGGATAGTAAGCTAATACAAGGCAAGTGTTCTAAACTCTCTCGAGATATTATAGTACTTGATAGTCTTGTTGACATTGCAAGTGCTTTGAAGCACATAAACCTAAACCCTGATTTCAGTTATTGTTCTTGAGCCATGAACCATATTCTTTCTAAGCCATTGATTATTGTATACCCAAACCCGAACCACAAATCTACGATACTACTCCACAAATACATACAAACTAAATACCAAACACTGAACTGAATTATTATATACTCAACCCATGGTATCTTATGCTTTGAAAGACCAAATTCTTGAAACCCTGAAATATTGATTCCTTTGTTATCCAATTCTTTCATTACCCAACATCCAAGCCTTGAAAGTACCTTGTTGATCCACACAAGGGTTGAAACCCTTTCATTGTTAAACACTCACTGTTGTTAATGATTCTGATTATTGTTTATTATTGTTTAATTTTGTTATTATGTTAGAATTGGATTGTTTTTATAAAATTGTGGACCAGATTCGTGGTCAGACCATATAATGGTCAAGTTAGGCCAATATGTGCCTTGGATCCAGTAGTTAGAGTAATGCTGTGTGCTTTGCTTGGGGTTAGTGCGTGACTGATCAACAGCCTAACCTTGGTTTTATAATAAAAGTATAGTATCCAATTCTAAATCATAATTCATTGTTTACTTGATATCATAACCATATTCACTTGATGATCATTATTCTCAGTTTTGTCATTGTGACTTGCTGAGCTAGTTAGCTCATTTGTGCGATGTTGTTTATACTCTTTCCAATTAAAAAGGAACCAGTTGGTAGCAAGGATCCCCAGTCCAGTGCGAGAGCTAGGGATTAAGGCTGTTGACGCTGAGCTAGTAGGTTTCTTTTGGAATAATGTAAATTTGTAAAAGTTTGTAATATGTTTAATACTCAGTTTGAGTTTGAATGGTTGGGATTTAATCGGTATGTACTATATTAGTGTGTTTGGCTTGTGTGCATACTTTAACCTGTTGCGATCCGTGGTAGTTGGTAAGTAGGGTCACTGCATATTATTATTATTATCTTTATTATTGTTATAAGCAGGTTGTAAATAGTGTGTGTGTGGACCCCAAACTTCTGACCTGGGTTTGGAGGGCGCCACACTATAGATGCAACTAGAAGGGGCACTTGGCTAATGAGTGTAAGGTACCGAAGCCGGGAGTTACGTGTTATAAGTGTAGAAAGACTGTACATATAGCTAAGGAATGCAAGTCAACTGGATCAGTCAAGGCTTTGATGAACGTGGCAAATACTAGTGCACTCATGCCAACTGAGGTATTGGCATTACCTCCACCATTTACCACAACTCCGCAAGCAACAACAAGGGCATTCAATTTAAAGATGAAGGATGCTGTTCAGAATTCTGAGGTGATAGCAGGTAAACTTTTAATGAATAATGTTGAAGCTAAGGTATTGATTGATTCTGGAGCTACTAGATCCCTTATATCAAAAACTTTCGTTGATAAACTTAAATGTGATAAAATGACCCTGAATGAGGTAATAGATGTGGTAATTGTGAACCAAGAGAAGATTCCTGTGAGTCAATTATGTCCTAAGTGTGAGATTGATATTTCGGGACATAATTTTTCAGCAGACTTGATACTTTTCAAGTTAGGGGAGTTTGACATAATCTTAGGCATGGATTGGTTAGGGAAGAATAACGCCCAGATAGATTGTAAATCTAAGAAAGTATATTAAAAAGAGAGATTGGAGAGAAAGTGGTATTTAAGGGTCAGAGGCAAGAGCGAATATTTCTTACAATCGTCCAGGCTAAGAGATTGCTTATGAAAGGTTGCGAATCATTCCTAGCCTATGTAGTAGATTCAGAAAGAGAGAGCGTTAGCATGGAAGATATTCCCGTAGTCAACGAATTTCCAGATGTGTTTCCAGATGAACTATCAGGTTTACCGCCCGATCGACAAATCGAGTTTGAGATCAACCTTGCTCCATGCATGGAATTCAAAGGCACCTTATAGAATGGCACCGGCAGAAATGAAAGAGTTGGTGAGCCAGCTACAAGAATTATTGGACAAATGAGTGGTACGGCTAAGTACGTCTCCATGGGGAGCACCTGTTCAGTTTGTAAAGAAGAAGGATGGAAACATGAGGTTATGTGTAGACTATCGAGAATTAAATAAGATGACGATTAAGACCGATACCCGTTATCAAGAATAGATGATTTATTTGATCAGTTGAAAGGAGCTAAGTGCTTTTCTAAGATTGATTTGAGATCAGGATACCATCAACTGAAGATCAAAGAAGACGACATTCCGAAGACGGCATTCAGGACAAGATACGGACATTAAGAATTCTTAGTAATGCCTTTTGGGTTAACTAATGCTCCTGCAACATTTATGGATCTGATGAACCGGGTATTTAAAAAGTATTTGGACAACTTCGTAGTGGTATTCATTGATGATATTCTTATATATTCAAAGTCAGAAGAAGAACATATGCAACATCTATGGTTAGCATTGGAGATACTCCGACAAGAGAAGTTATATGCTAAGTTTTTTAAGTGTGAGTTCTGGTTAAAAGAAGTTTAATTTTTGGGACATGTTCTTGGAAGTGAAAGAGTCAAAGTGGATCCGGCAAAGATTGAGGTAATTATGAGTTGGGAGAGACCAAAGACACCTACTGAAGTGAGAAATTTTCTAGGATTGGCGGGATATTATAGAAGATTTGTTAAAGATTTCTCGAAAATCGCCACGCCATTGACTAAGTTAACCAGGAAGAATCAGAAATTTGAATGGAATGCAGAATGTGAGGATAGTTTTCAAGAATTGAAACAGAGGTTGGTTACAGTTCCGGTACTAGTATTACCAGACGATCAATGAGACTTTGTGATTTTTAGTGATGCGTCATATAAGGGTCCGGGTTGCGTGCTAATGCAACACAACAAGGTGATTGCGTATGCATCAAGACAGTTAAAACGACATGAATTGAAGTATCCTACACATGACTTGGAATTAGCAGCTATAGTATTTGCACTTAAGATCTGGAGACTTTACCTTTACGGAAAAAGGTGTGAGATCTACACGGATCACAAGAGTTTGAAGTATATTTTCACTCAGAAAGAGCTCAATATGAGGCAAAGGAGATGGTTGGAAATAAGGACTATGATTGCTCGATAAATTATCATCCAGGAAAGGCAAATGTGGTAGCTGATGTTTTGAGTAGGAAGGAGAGGTTGAATATGGTAGCAATACCAAAGGAATTATTTGAAGAAATTAAGAGATTTGAATTAGAACTTTGTGATTGCGTAAAAGTTGAAGAGATTTGTCATACTATGACTTTTCAGCCAACATTGTTGGAAAAGATAAAGAAATGTCAGGAAGAAGTGATGAAACAGGAGAATAATCAACTGACCGGAGAAGAGATTTGTACTCAAAGGGATGAACAAGGTATATTAAGGTTTTTCTCAAGAATTTGGATTCCTCATGTGACTAAATTGAAGAATGAGATATTGCAAGAAGCTCACAACTCTAGATTTTCAATCCATCCGGGAAGCACCAAGATGTACCAGGACTTGAAGCAGAACTTTTGGTGGCCAAATATGAAGCGAGAAGTAGCATAATGGGTTGCGAGGTGCTATACTTGTCAGAAAGTGAAGGCAGAACATCAAAGACCAAGCAGATTAATTCAGCCCTTAAAGATTCCAGAATGGAAGTGGGAAAACATCACCATGGACTTTATAGTAGGATTACCACGAACGAAATCTGGACATGAAGCTATATGGGTTATAGTTGATCGCCTTACGAAGTCGGCATATTTTTTTCCAATTAACGAGAGGTCTTCATTGGGCAGATTGGTCCACCTGTATGTGCGTGAAATCATATTACGACATGGCGTACCTGTATCAATAGTTTCGGATAGAGATCCATGATTTAACTCGAGATTCTGGAAGCAATTTTAAGAAAGTCTCGGCACAAAGTTAAACATGAGTATGGCGTATCATCCGCAGACTGATGGTCAAAGCGAGAGGACAATCCAAACAATTGAAGACATGTTGCGTAGCTGTGCGATTGATTTTTTGGGAAGTTGGGACGACCACCTGCCATTGGTAGAATTCTCCTATAATAATAGCTATCACACCAGTATTGGCATGCCACCATACGAAGCTTTATACGGACGGAAGTGCAGATCACCAGCCAGCTGGGATGAAGTGGGAGAAAGAAAGATTCTAGGCCCGGAATTGGTGCAACAAATGCATGAGACAGTCAAAATGATTCAGAAGAAATAACTTGATGCTCAAGATAGGAAAAGAAAGTATACAGACACGACCCGTAAGGATATCAGATTCCAAGTAGGTGAAGTCGTATTGCTGAAAGTATCACCGAGGAAAGGATTGTCTAGATTCGGCAAGAAAGGGAATTTATCACCTAGATATATCGGTCCTTTTGAATTTTTATGTCAAGTGGGAAAGGTGGCCTATGAATTAGCTTTGCCGCCTCAGTATCAATATTTGCATAACGTGTTTCATGTGTCATTACTTAAGAAGTATAATCCTGATGTCAACCACGTGATAAAGTATGAACCTATAGAGATTCAGGCAGACCTGTCATTGTGGAGCAACCTGTCAAAATACTCGACTGGCAAGAGAAGAGTCTTAGAAATAAGTTGGTCAAGTTGGTAAGAGTACTTTGGAGAAATCCCAAGGTTGAAGAGTCAACGTGGGAACTAGAGTCGGATATGCGTAGCCGATATCCTCACTTATTCTCCTAGATTATGAGGACAGAATCCTTTAAGGGGGAGAGGATGTTACGACCGGTATTTCTAAATCTCAAATATATAATTGTGTCTTTATAATTAAGATTTAAATTATGTGGAATTATAAATGTGGGTGATTATTGTGTTGAGTGCTTATAAATTTAGTGTTTAATGTATTAGTATATATATATTTTTAAGGGGAAAATCTTATCATTTAGTATTTTTAAATGATAATCAAAAGTACCTCATTTATTATGAAAAATTGATTTTAAAAATCTTTTAACAATAAATTTTCAAATCTTATATCATTAAATTTCTAAAATCATGAGCTATTTTATGGTATAATTTTTGTGATTTATGGAATTGCACTTTATTTATTAAAATTCATTCTTTTTAAGCATATTTTAATTCTAGAAAAAAATAATTACTTGATTACTAATGTACCCTTGTATGCAAAGTCCCTTATAATAGAGACCAAGGATAGGACCGTCATTTTCAACCCCGCTAACTCACTTTAACCAAGAAAAGTACTCATCTACACTTGCATGCAAAATGGCTTAAGCTTGTAGAAAGGGCATAGAGGTCATTTCTCAATTCCACTACCACTTTAACAAGTTAAAAACCAAAAACACAAGCTTACTCTCTCATTTTGCACACACACTTCACTCTCTCCCCTCCCCTTCCTCTCCATTCAGCCGAAGCCACCCCCACCCCCTCTTTTTTTATTTCTCAAACACTTTGATCAAGGAGCTAATTCACTCCTATTCCCATATTTATACTTGGAAATTTGGCTATTAAAAGGTATGTTTTGTTATGTGTTGATGTGTTCTTGTAGCCAAGATTTAGGCCTTGAATTCTCATGAATTTAAGAACTAAAATCATAAGGGCTTAAAGATATGGACTTGATATGGTCTTGGAGAAGTATTTTTACTTCAACTTTCTAAGTCATAATCTTGTTCATAGCATTTGGCAATGATTTATTAAAAGAGCCGAATGTATATGGATTGTTCTTTAGAAATTTCTATGAAAATGACTTTGTATGTTGCTATTAAAACGTTTTTTCTTCTAAAAATGATGAATTATAATGTTTAAACTCTTGAATGCTATGTATTTTTTCAAGTATATTAAGTTTTAAGACTTGCATGTTAGTTATAGCCCTTGCATAATGAAATTAACCCTTGCATGTTGATTTACAAGTGATTTTAGACTAGGAAACCATACTTGCTTGCTGTGAGCTTTGATACTTGATTTTTATGAGGTGCATGCCATGAATTATGTGTTAAAATGTTAATTTAAATATGTCATGATTAAAAGAGATTAAAATCAGTAGGTATCAAGTGCTTAACCTAAGTGTATAATTCGAATTATGCTTAGAACATAGAGATATGAAGTTGTCTAGCTAGTTGTCTCTCTTGACCCCTTGATAATTGGTAATAATGGTAAATAAAATGGAAATCAACCTTGTGCGCTATAGGTCAGTAGGTGTTAGCATGATATTAGGCTTGGTTGTTGGTTTGTTCAATGGTTTTGGTGGTTAAGAAGGGAGTTAAGGTGGAAATGATGCATTAGTCCTATTTGGACATAATTTAGCACTAGAAGTTTAGGTCATTTTAGGTATGCATTGGTGAGGCCTTGTTAGACCTGTAATAACCCCAATTTTTGGAATTTTTGAAACCCTTATGAATAGTGTTTTTGCTGATATTGCTGAATAAGAAAACTTTTCATGCCGCACTATGTAGGGGTTCTTTTATGGATATTCTGAGATTTTATTGGTACTCTATATGATATATAAGTGTATGTAAAGATCGTCAGAATCCAAATTTGAACCTTTTGAATTTTCCTGAAAATCCACCATATATCGAAAGAATTGAGTATAAGGTAACAGGATAAAAAGGATTTAAATTCAAGGATTTTGATAGAGGATCATAAAAGGAATATAATGTATTGAGAAAGGTTAAGGGAACCTAAGTAATAAGATCCCAGGTATGATCCCTCAAACGATAAACGAAAACGAAAGTTAAGCGAACCGTATAACAGATCTGCGGTCATTAGCCAAGTAATTAGAAGCTAATCAAAGAGATTAGTGGGGATGATGTCATCAAACCAATGAGAAGAGGACAAAGGTGGGAGGGTGACATCACTTGGTGACATAAGCATGACCAAAGGAAGTGTGTTGTTGGTTGAATTAGAACCACACAAAAGTTACCATAGTAAAAGGTAAGAAAACAAAACAAAAAAAATCAAAATCAACCAACCAATAAATCATTTCACCAAAACACAAAATTATTTCATTTCTTCATCCAAGAAGCTCTCGGCTTTTTCTTCTTTTCCAAAGAAAGAAAAATCAAAAACCTAGTTCCAAGCTTTGTTAAATTACAAGGTAATTATCTGAGACTCCTTATGCATAGTTATGGATTTCCTATAAGTTTGAGCTCCTAAATCATTCACAATATCTTCCTAAAAATCACGGAAGAAGATGGTGAATAGTGTTTTTCAAGAACTAAATTTTTTGTTCTTGAAGTTTTGTTTAGATTAAGCTTGGATAAGGACTTTAAGGGTGATTCCAAGCTATTCACTTTGATTCTCCACTCTCCAAGGAAGGTATAACCCCTCCAAACCCTAACTTTATTTGAGTAATTAGGTTTAGTTTTGTTGTTATAATTCATGAGAGGCTTGCTAGTTGTAAATGTAGAGATTAGTTGATTTTGTGAAGTGTTTGGAGTGGTAGTTCTTGGATTGTTGATTAATGAACTTAAGTGTAGTTTAAATTCAAGTTTAAGAATAGTATAAATTGATAATATGGAGTTGTTGGGGCTGTTATGGTGAGTTATGGATGGAATTTTGATTGGGTTGTGATTGTGGATTGATTGTGGGATGATTTGGAGTAGTTTAAATTTGGGTAATCGCGTAAACATAGCCGTCGTAATGTCTGATTTACTTTAGGCTGTTTTTGTTCTTAACATTAGGACCCGTGAACTCACTGCTAGGTTTTGACCATTGCCATGATTAGATAGTTCATGTTACAAGCTTCATTTTGATATGTAGTTCGTTTGATTCCGATGTACGGTTTAGGAGAAACGACCGTTTTAAGTAACGACGTTTCGCGAACGAATCATTACCCCTCGCCTTACTTTGAAACATAGGTTAAAGACCTAAAATGACTTGGAGTATGAAACATTTATGTAAAGTGTGTTAGGAAGTTGGTAAGACACTCGCGAAAGAATCGCCTTAAAACTCGTAATGGTTAATTTATTAAAAATGGTGGAGCCGAGGGTACTCGAGTGACTTAAGTGAATCGTTAAGCGCGAAAGCGAACGTTAGGACTCTAAATGGTTAAAGTCTAGTTTCTTAAGCGACCGGGGTTTAATCCCGACTTATGTTGTTGTTCATAGATTATCAGACCCACTCTAAGCTTAAGTCTATCCGGGAGCACTCAGGCAAGTTTTCTATCCGTTATACTATTGTTGTGATGTATACACTTGTACATGCATTACCTTGTGATAGATGCATAATGGTTATTTAGCAAATTCTTGCGATATATTGTAGCATGTGATATGGTATATATGCATGCCTGTTTCGTATTCTTGACACATATATCTGTTGATTCAGTTGATAATACCTATGCTAGAGATAAGCGGTAATTTGCATATACCCTTAGTATAGGGGACCCAAAGGTGAACTTTTTCTAAAACAGGGAGTCGAGGCTCCCGAGTATAATACATATATATTTATATATATATATATGAATAGTTTTCAAAACTATGAATCGAATAAGGTTTATTCGATAACTTTATTTTATTAATGAATATTATTTTGAATATTCATTCGAGGGCTTATGACCCCGTTTATTTTATTATTGAATATTATTTGAATATTCATTCGAGGACATATAACTCCGTTTATTTTATTAATGAATATTATTTTTGAATATTCATTCGAGGACATATGGCTCCGTTTATTTTAAATTAATGAATAATATTTTGAATATTCATTCGAGGACTTATGACTCCGTTTATTTTATTAATGAATATTATTTTGAATATTCATTCGAGGACTTATGACTCCGATTATTTACTAAAGAATATTCTTTATTTTATTAAAGAATAATGTGTCGATAATCAAACTTACTTTTGATTATTCAAATAAAGATATTATTTTCGTATAAGTATATCTTTAGTTATTTAATATTCATTTCAAGTATAAGTTTTACAACTTCTACTTCAATTATTTTTATATAGATTATTCTTTATGGGAATATTATTTAAATAATAATATTCAGCTATTTTCTAATATATTGGGACTGATTTATTTTATTAAATCAGCATCACCCCAAACATTCTTAAAAATGTTTTCGAGTCTTCAAAATGATTTTAAAGGTTAGGGCGAATCCCAAAACTCATTTTTATATTTAGGATCCTCCTTTCGAAGGGGATTTAAATACTCGCTCAAAACCTGAGGGATCCGGCTCTGTGGTGTATTTTATATTCACAACAAGGTTGCTATTTTGATAAAAGAGTTTTTGATTACTTACCCAACACTCGGGAAGTAAAATTCTTGGAACAAGTTAATCCATTAACAGACATCGCCTGGGAAATATCGGTGAGTTTTCCTTTCCAACTAGATACGACTTCTTGGTGGAGCCGTATCAACAAGTTTCTACTTGGGGAAAGTGAGGACGAGTTTTATGTTTCAGAGTCATGGATTTCATCTGAACTAGGAGTGGCGTAAGTGGTCGAGTGGCACCGGCCCAGCCTTATTATATTGGCCCAAATGGCCTGGAAGTTCCGCTAAGACGGTACATTCCTTAGGAGTTCAGTGTTCGGTTGACAAGTAAATCCGACAGGTTCTCCTCTACATGTAGAAAATGGTGGGGTTGCACTACTACGACTGATCATCGTAAGTGGTCTTCCTGGCACAGCAAACTCCCGTAATGAGTTCATCATCCAATCGGATATTTCTGCAACACTACCCAGAGCACTTCGATAGAAAGGCTACGGTTGGGCGATTGTTGAGTGTTGGCAGGGTCAAGTTTTCAAAATGATGTGTGCATCAAATGAAGTATCTCATAACTTCATTTTATTTTGATGATATTTTAAAGATTGATTCTATACAAGTTTTGTCTTGTAGCTTAATCTATGGGATGAACTATTTATACATTGAACGGTGGTACTTCAAGTAGTATTCGGAAAAGATATAAGTATATTGGAGTATCTTGTAACTTCATCTTTTAAACTTATATCTAGTAAATGATTATCTTGTGCATGACAAAGGTTTCAGAAAAACATTGAGACAAGGTTAGATATATGAGATCACCTTACAACGATATTTTTATACAGTTATACACTGGAACTCTGTGTGTATTATGCATGGAAGAGGACTTCCAATATTTTGAAAAGTATATATATATATATACTGAATATTTTACGACTTCATCGCATTAAGATATCAAACTTGGTTCATTTCTTTTGACCAAGACTTTCATGAGTACTATGAGAATGCTCATATATTGTTAATTATTATACATATTATTTTGGTGGGCTTGTTGCTCACCCTTGCTTTCTTCTTTCATCACACAACATCAGATAGACAAGATGAACAGGACCAAGCTCCCAATTCGCGAGCGGATAGGAAACGTTCCGCAGTTTCCTATAGGCATTGATGTCACTGTAGCTGAGGTAGGAACTACCAATAGGCTAGACTTTCAACTTTTGATGTACCAGATTTATGTATATTTATGAATTGTAATAATGGCAAAGAAATGTAAATTTATTCAGAAACCCTTTTAAGGTGTATTGGCATATAATTGTGGAATAAAATGACTTGTGATTATTTTTTGGATATTCATCTCTGAGACTATAACTTGTGGTGTGTGTGTTTATTGTGGGGTCACAGTACAGAGTAGTTGATTATTTATTAAGATTGGGTGTTATTAAGGAAAATGGAACTCGTGACAACCCGGATCCCCGACCCCGAATTTGGGGGGTGTTACAAGACCCAAGTTCAGTGGAGTTAGGACTTGGTACGTTCTTGAGTCCAGAAGCTTTAGATTGGATAAAATCATGCATTTGGTTAGGTGCACAAGCACAAAATCGAGAGAAACTCGGAACAGGGCAGATTTGGTACAAGTCCATATTTGACCCATTATAACCATGTTTTAGGATAGACATTCATTGGGACTTGGTTTATAATAGTATAATAAAGTCTTAGGAAGCTTAAAAAGTCATTAAAAGCAATATTTGAACAATTTAAGTGAGTTTTAAGTTGGTAAAAACAAAGCAGATTGGTAAGCCGGGGAATGTTTTGTTGCAACTTAGAAATTAGGAGTTTTGACCATGTCATGGGTAAGCCCTAATTAGGCCTCGGTTGGCCTTAGTTAGAGGGAGTGTCGGAGGAGTTTTTATAGCCATAGTTCATAGGAACTGAGTTAGAATCATGTGTCAAAAGTTAGTGCAAAACAGGACACTTTTCTGTCAAGAAAACAGGGGAACTTTGAACTTTAAGCTTAGGCCCAGGTAGGCCCAAGCTGGGCCCTTGAGCCACACCAAGTTTGAGAGTTTCCTTATGATCAGAAGAGTCTAGTGTAGAAGTTTGAGAGGTAAAATTGAAGTGTAAGGGTGTCAATTGTACTCATAAACCCTTTGGTGTCGTCCTGAAATCATTATAACGAGCACAATCACTTAACCTTTAGTTTTAGAGCACTTATGAGTGAGGCCTAGGTTGATCACCATAGTTTTAAGATGGTATAAGGTCATTAGAGTGTAAGACCTAAGTCAGGGTCAATAAGAACTTGATGGTTTAGAGAAGGCGCTTCGAGTTATGAGGTCGATATTAAGAGTTTTGGCTAGTTTAGCATAACTAAGTGACTTGAGTAAGTGGAGTGAGATCATCCAAGCTTAGAGATGCAATATAGTGTGTGGATATATTATTATGTACTTAAATGTGTTATGTGAACATGTGTGGCTATGTGAACTATTATGATTATAAGGTAATTATAAGTGTGTATGTGTATATAAGCCTAAAAGCCAATGTTCGTAATTTTGGTTTATAATTAGGTTGAGTTAGTGAGTATATATTATAATGAGGATATTATTATTTTGTGTAAGATCTCTAGACGAGGGTAAACTTGCCATTAAAGTCGAGTGAAGCTCCAGTTGCTCCCACCTGCCAGTCAAGTCAAGCCTTTCTCAAGGCAAGTGTTTTAACCTACCTTTTGTTTATACTGCAAGTGTGTGTTAGCCCAGCTTTTATATATGATGCGAGTATTCTAATTCACCTTGATATATATGATCCGAGTGGTTTTAAATCTATCTTTCATATTATATACAAATGCCATGAACCCTCAAGTATCTATTGCAAGTAATTTAACTTTGCTTGGAGATTGCCATGCAAGTAATTCAAAAGTCATACCATGCTAATATACCAAAGTAATTATGATAGTGAACCCTGTGTAAGTTGTACACAGTAACCTTATCTTGATACCTAAAAGTCATTTATTCCTTAAAGTCATTCATGATTACTTGATAACCCCATTCTTACCCACAAAACATGATACCATGTTATACTTTGAGCTGATGCTCACATTCTTTACAATTTAATACATAAGTCTTATCTGAAACCATTACCTTGAACCTAGTTTGACTTAGTTCCTTTATACTATCCAACAACCCTGTGAAACCTCATTGTCAGATTCATTGTGAATAGAAACTTTGCGATTCCATTTGATAAGGTATCAGTCTAGTTGATCATGGCTTTAAAGTTGATCTGGAACCCTTGATAAAGATGTTAATTGTTTAATAGTTTAACCGTCACTTGGCATCAAATAAATTTTTAAAATGAAAAAGTTAAAAAGTGGATTTTCAGTCCCAAAGGGGAGCAAATATTTTCTTTAAATAGTGGATCATGACTGAGATGCAAGTCCTTTCCGCTCTTAATTTGTAGGCTTAAAGGTTGCCTAGGGATCCCATTAATATTCTAGAACCCAGCGAGGTTCGGGATCACTTCGCGGCTGATCACCGGCTGTAATTCGTAGCGTCATAAAATGGTTTTTGATAAAGAAAGCTTTTGAATTGTTTTATCATAAGAAAAGATGCCATCACCCTGAAAGTTTATCTCTTGTTACTATATTATTGAATCTTTCATTTCCATTATTATTCTTTTATTATTGTTTCTGTATATTATAGCGCTTGTTGAGCATTTGGCTCACTACTTGCTTTCACCCTGATATTACAGCTAGCAGATATGGTTAGATTCAAGCAGAAAGCACCTAAGACTTGTGATGCCGATTCGTATGTTCGAGCTCAGGTAGATTAGTGATCGTTTTGTGTGAGGAAGATATTAAAATTAGGTTGTAATAGTTAATAGTGTTGGGCTGTTCCAAACCCTAAACTGTAAGATCTTGGATTCTGATATACTTATTTTCTTTTGTTAACTATTGTAATAATTTGTATAATATCTATTGTTAAGTCACGGCGTGACAGAAGTAATACCAATTATACTCTAACATTCATTTAATCTAAAGAAAAGTATACATTAATATTTTTTTAAGAATATTTGTACGTCATCCGGTCTAGTTAAGTATATTACTAGTCCAAACTATTTTTATCTATAACGGGTATAGTTTCGTAGATATTGTCTTCTTCATTTTGCAGTGAGGTGAAGTATAGTGAGGTGATTCTCTAACTAAGACCCAAGTCCTAGACGTACTAACAGGGAGTTAGTAGTCTTCGCACCGTGAGGAAGAGGAAAGACCCAAGACCAACTACTAAGATCCAAGACTGGCAAAAGCTTAGAGGGACAAAGACTACACCAAGGGTTCTACATCAACTTTGAAGAAATAATAGGGTGTTATTGTCTAAGATAGGTTGTGTAGGTTTGCACATTTATTTTAAGGTGGTAACCCGGAGTTACGCCCCAAGACAGATATTTGTGGGGTTGTAAAGGCTTCTCCGCCTACGTAAGGAGCAAATTTATATTAAGGGAAAAACTCGGGTCCTGGAGAGGAGCTTGGGTACTGGACGTAGGGGTGAGCGAATCTATTAGATATTGCGCCACCGCGAACCAGGATAAATCTCTCTGTGATATTTTCTTCCTTGTCTTTTATTTCTGCATCTATAATCTGTATCGGTAATAATTATAAAATGTGATAAATATTTTTAAAAATGCTATAATAATTTTTAAATTGGTAATTAAGCTATTCAACCCCCTTCTCGCTTAAAATAGCGCTTTTACGGGACCTAACGATTGGTATTAGAGCAGTGCTTTTTAATATGTTTGTTAAGTGATTTGTAGATTTACAGGCACAATAAAAAGTGATCCAAAATGGTGTATCTAAATACCATTGGCTGTGGTGAAGGTCCATCTAGCTCTCGCCCTCCTCTATTTGACGGCACCAACTTTGTAACATGGAAACTGAGGTTTCGCATTTATGCTAGATCTCAAGGAGTCAGAGTTTGGATGACCATAGAAGATGGAGTTGTTATTCCTACAAAAACGGTTGATGACATAATCATTGAAAAGAAGGTTAGTGAATATAACACAATAGAGGAAAAAAGAATGAATATAGCTGCTAAGGCAGAAATGGTACTCACAAGTGCACTTGCTGAAAAAGAATATAAAAGAGTAAATAATTTCAAGTCAGCACAAGAAATGTGGGATAAATTAGTGGTTACCTATGAAGGAACCACTGATATAAAATATTCTCGGATGGACACTTTGATCCAAGAATACGAGAAATTTAAACAACAAGAAGGAGAAAATATCATCAACATGGAAACTAGATTCACTCGCATTATCGATGAACTATCTCAACTCAGAAAGAGTTATACACAAATGAAAAGAACCGAAGAGTTCCTAAATCATTACCTCCAAGTTTGAAGGTTAAAGTAACTACAATCAAAGAGATGCACAATCTCAATGATTACAAAATAGATAATCTATTTGGAAATCTTCGTGCATACGAAGAAGATAATCAACAAGAAAAAGTCATTCCAAAAGTGGAAGAAAAAAAGAAAAACATGGCTTTAACAAAAATACTTATAGATGAAGAAGAAACCGACGATGAATTAAACAAAGAAATCCAAAGTCTCGATGAAAGCGAAATTGCTTTACTTATGAGACAACTACGTTGTGTGCTTCAAAATAAAGTTCAAAGATACATAAAAGGCTTCCTTAATCAAATAATCAACAAAGAGTTTTTAACTCTAATTGAAGGCCAAATTACTCTCAAAATTACACTCCTAACTATAATAGTAATTTTCCGTCAACGTGCTATAATAAAGGCAAAGGTATGCAAAATACTAATGTCTATAATAATAACACTCCTACTTACACTCCTCCCAAACAAAAAGAATAAAATACGGAGGAAATACAAGAGGTGTGTTACGAATGTAAACAACCCGATCACTTTAAATGAGAATGTCCTAAACTTATAAAAGGACGATCTCTCGTGGCTGTGAATGGGTGGGATTTAAGTGAAGATGAAAAAGCTCCGGAAGCTAGTGAAAAAATTGTGAATCTATGTTTAATGGCTATCAGGGATGCATCTACTCCAAAGGAAATCTCCACTTCAAATCAAGAGGTAACCCTTTCTTCAAACTTCATTCAATTACCTGAATCTAATTTAAATCTTGTATATATGAATAAACATGATTTAATTGAACTTGTGGTAAACATTAACAATAAGTATAAAGATCTTGACAAAAGATATCATCTATTATGGTCCAAGAAAATGAAACTCGAGGAAATACATTATAATCAAAGTAAAGAGTTTACTTGGATGATGGACTCAAAAGTCCAATATGAAGATGAAATTTCATCTCTAAAAAATAAAACCCACTTACTAAAAATTGATAATAATACTCACAAGGAAAATATTCTCAAACTAGAAGTGGAAAATGTGTCTTTGATCTTCCAATCTGATGAAATGGAAACTGAGAAGTTATAAATTAATGAAAATATTAGTAAACTTCACATTGAGTTGTTGAACTTAAAATACAAAACGAGTCACTTACTCAAGAAAGTTCAACAACTAAATCTCAAATAAATAATCTTAAAAAAAAGAATGAGCTACTACAAACCAATGAGCTTAAAGAAAAAGATTTAGAACTAGAAGCTCATCGGTTAAAACAAGAAAATATCAAGCTCATATCTCAAATTAAGGATCAAGAAATAATTCTTAACAACAAGATTGATGCCTTAAACAAAGATAAAGAAAATCTTGAAATTGTTATTTAAAGATTTACAAAAGGCAATGAGATATTAAATAAAATGGTACATTCTAAAAATTCCTTTAACCATGAAGGTTTATGATATGATAAGAATGTTCAACCAAAGAAAGTTGTTCAACACCATGAACAAACTAAAAATGATTCTCATAAATCACCTTCATTTACATGTTCTTTTTGCAATAGACATGGACATATCGTTTTATATTGTAAATTTAAAAGTGGCGAATTTAAAGGAAAGCATATATGGGTTCAAAAAGGATATAAGTCATCCAAAAATGTTGAAAAGAATGTGTTCCATCCTAAGATAGCTAATAACAATCAAATGTAACCTAGATCTTAATTCTATCAACCACCTATTAGGTTTGAAGATAATAAAACAAAATATCATGACATCTTTCCTAGAAATAATGTTTATTATCCAAATGATAGAAGCATGATATATCAACATGGAAACTCTAAACATTATGTTAGTACAAGAAGATCAAAATTAAATACTACATATCCACGGGGAACACTTTATAATATTCGGAATGATGCATCTAGAAATCTCTATATGAATAACAATGCTTATCCAATGCCTAGATTTTTCCATGCAAATGTAAATATTACTTATGATGTAGTAACCCCAGGGCCCTCAAGACAAAAGGGTACCTATGTATTTAATTGATCTATTTTGTAGGTATGCCTTACTGCTAAGCAAGACTTGTGGTACCTTGATAGTGGATGTTCGAGACATATGACCGATAATAAGTCACAGTTGAACAACATTAAAAAGGTCATTGTTGAAAGTGTCACCTTCGGAGATAGCAGTAAAGGTATCATTATTGGCATCGGTGACATCGGGAATGAGCACTTCAAGATATCCGATATAAAACTATTCACAGGACTAAAGTACAACCTTCTCTCGATAAGTCAACTTTGCGATAATGGAAATAAGGTAATTTTCTATCCTACTCATTGTTCCATTCTTATAAAGATGGAAAATTAGTCCTTACGTGTCCTCGAGACAAAAATGTATATACATGTGACATGATTAAGCATGTTAATATATGCCTAATCACTACTATAGATGACCCTTGGTTGTGGCATCGAAGATTAGGACACGCAAACATGAAGCTGATTAAAAATATATCAACTAAAGAACATGTACGAGGAATACCAAAATTAAATTATAAAAAGGATCATATATGTGAAGCTTGTGAAATTGGAAAACTAATATGAGCCTCTCACAAAGAAAAATTTATGGTATCTACTTCACGACCTCGTGAGATTTTACACATGCAACTTATCGGTCCAGTCCCAGTACAAAGTCTCGGAGGATATTCATTTACTTTGGTAGTTGTTGATGACTATTCACGATTTACGTGGACAGAATTCCTCAAAACCAAAAGTGATGCTTTTGAATATTTTTCTTCTCTATGCAAAAGAATTCAAAACCAACAAAATAATACCATAGTCGACATAAGAACTGATCATGGTAAAGAATTTGAAAATTCAAACTTTACAAGTTTTTGTGAAACTAATGGTATCACTCATAACTTTTCTGCTCCTTATACTCCTCAATCTAACAGAGTAGTTGAAAGAAAGAACAGAACATTACAAGAAATGGCAAATATAATGATCAATGAATATTGCCGTCCGAAATACTTTTGGGCAGAACTAATGTCAACTGCATGCCATATACTAAATAGAGTCTTATTAAGACCTATAATACAAAAGACTCTATATGAGCTTTATTTTGGTAAAACTCCTAAAGTTAATTACTTTAGATATTTGGAAGTAAATGCTATATCTTAAACTCCAAAGATTACCTTACAAAATTTGATCCAAAATCAAATGAAGGTATATTCCTTGGATATTCAACAAATAGCAAAGCTTATAGAGTATTTAATTTGAATTCTCTAGTGGTGGAAGAATCAATGAACATAGATTTTGATGAATCAAAACCATCACCTAAATACAAAGATCTTGTAGACAAAGAAGATGTCACAATATTGAGAATATTATTCGACAATTCGAAAATGTGGAATTTGGCTCATCAACTCCAAAAAAATCCATTAGAATTGTTAGAAACAGATATTGAACTACCTAAAGATGTTCCAAACATTAGAAGTCATCCTTTGGACAATGTTCTAGGAGACTTAAGTAAATAAGTCCAAACACGGTCACAAGTTCAAAACATTGTGAATCACCTTAGTTTTCTATCACAAATAGAACCTAAGACTGCTAAAAAGCTTTGTTAGACAAAGATTGGATCTCTAAAATGCAAGAATAATTAACCCAATTCTCTCGTAGCAAAGTTTGGGAACTTGTTCTAAAACCCAAAGATACTTCCACAATTGGAACTAAATGGGTATTTAGAAATAAGTTAGATGAGAATGGAAATGATGTTTGAAATAAAGCTAGACTGGTTGCACAAGGCTATACTCAAGTGGAAGGTATAGACTTTGATGAAACATATGCACCGGTAGCAAGAATTGAATCAATCCGAATGCTATTAGCTTTTGCATGTCATAAGGATTTTAAAGTATATCAAATGGATGTAAAATCTGCATTCTTAAACGGGATACTAGAAGAAGAAGTATATGTTAAACAACCTCCCGACTTTGAAGATGCAACACATCCATAATATGTATACAAATTATATAAAGCTCTATACGGATTAAAATAAGCCCCAAGAGCCTGGTATGAAAGGTTGAGCAAATTTCTGTTAGAAAATAACTTTAATATGGGAACTGCCGATAAAACCTTATTCACAAGACAAGAAACAAATGATATCTTGTTTGTACAAATATACGTAGATGACATCATATTTGGTTCAACCAATGATGTACTGTGTAAAGAATTCTCTGGCTAAATGAGCGAAGAATTTGAGATGAGTATGATGGGTGAATTAAATTTCTTTTTGGGATTACAAATAAGACAATCTGACGAGGGCATTCATATTTCACAATCAAAATATTGTAATGAAATGCTAAAGAAATTTGAAATGAAAAATTACAAACCAATTTCCACACCTATGTCAACATCTGACAAACTAACGGAGGATCTTAAAGGAATTCCCGTTGACACCAAGAAATAACGAGGCATGATTGGTAGCTTATTATACATTACCGCAAGTTAAACCGATATTCAATATAGTATTTGTAAATGTGCTAGATTTCAAGTAGCACCAAAAGAATCTCATTTTTCCGCAGTAAAAAGGATATTGAGATATCTTAAAGGTACTAATATTGGTCTTTGGTATCCTAAAGGAGTACCATTTCACTTAACTTGTTATTCTGATTTAGACTATGCTGGACATTTAGTCGACATATAAAGTACAAGTGGTACGTGTCAGTTCCTAGGTGGATGTTTACTTTCATGGTTTTCAAAGAAACAAAATTCCGTGTCTATATCCACCACTGAAGCTGAGTATATAGCTGCTGCCAAATGTTGTGCACAAATACCGTGGATGAAACAAACATTGGCTTTCTATAATACAAAGTTTTATGTAATCTCCATATTATGTGATAATACAAGTGCTATTGATTTAAGTAAAAATCCTGTGCTGCACTCCATACCCAAACACATAAATGTGAGACATCATTTTTTACGTGATCATGTCAACAAAGGCGATATAAAAATGACTCGCATTGAAAATGAGTATAACATCGCTGACATCTTTACAAAACCATTAAATTCAAACAGGTTCACTAAACTCCGTTTGAATTTAGGAATGTTGGAATATACTAATAAATAATATACTCTTAAAATATATTATTTATATTTTGTGTAAATATTTATAGATTTATTTTTAAAATAAACTATTTTCTACTATTTGTTAATTATCTCAATAGTTCAGATTTATCAATAAAAACTTATTGATCCTACGTGTTGAGAAATTAAATGGATCAAGTGCACATAAAAGAGTTTATTTTAAAATAAAATAAATATGAATACCCATAAAAATTTATATCAAAATTATTTTTCTATATATACATATATACTAGCCTGTAACCCGTGCGATGCACGAACTAATTATACATTTATAATTTTATTATTTTATAAAATACAATATTTATTTATTATTGAGAGTAATGAAGTTAAAATATTTACATATTATTTTCTTTGTATTATATTATTGAATGATTCAAAATTTAGATAGGTAAAATCTTAAGTTTCCCTACAAAAGAGATAAGAAAGAAGTTGAGTGCGATTAAAAATCAAGTTGGATATTAATTCATAGAGTTGGAAGTTATATCAGATACATGATTTAACTTTTTTAACTAAATAATATTTTTTAGATAATAATTCATAGAGTTGGTAGTTATATCAGATACATGATTTAATTTTTTTAAACTAAATTATATTTCTTTAAATTTTATTTTGGAAGGTGTTAATATACGTTTTAGGAAGGTGTTAACCGACCGACCAAACGAAACCATATTTCGCTTATAATAGTATAATATAGATATATATATATATATATATATATATATATTTCGAAATATTTTTGACAATATTGTTAGATATATTTGTGATGTCATGTCTAATCTGTTGTGTTTAGTTTCAGAACTTAATATCAGGACTTACTGGAAATCAGAACTTACTGCAGTCAGAACTTATATCAGAACTTAAGGTCATCAGGATTTATATCAGGACTTAAGTGCAGGTACTTCAGATAAGGAAAGCAGTTGATTTACAGGAAAGGATCGTGACTAAAATAATAGAAGATATGCATGGAGAGTTAGAAGACTAGAAGACTTGTAGAAGATAATATCTGATTGATATATTTTAGGAGACAGAATTATATTCCATATCAATTAGAAGATATCTTGTAACTGTGTACTATATAAACACAACTTAGGGTTTACACTATAAGTATTATCATTCACGAGAAATATTATACATTGTAACCTATCAGCTCCTAGTGATATTGTTCTTCACTGAGAGAGAACAACTGTTCTATTATAATAGAGTTTATTATATTGAATATACTTAATTACTGTTACTTACTTGTGTTTGAAATCGATTTGATTATATAAACACTATATTTTACCCCCTTCTATAGTGTTTTGTGACCTAACAAGTGGTATCAGAGCCTCTCTGTTGATATACAAACAGTGAAATCCAGTTTACAATCATGTCTGAAGAAATACAAACCCCAACTAAGCCCACCAAAACTCAAGATACTAAAAACAATCAAACCCGCAGTCGATATGAAACCATTAGGGTTTCCATACTGAAAGCATATGAGTATTCTATATGGAAGGTAAAGATGGCTATGTTTCTGGAAGCCACAGATCCAGAATACCTTGATAGAATTAATGATGGACCATATAAGCCTACCAAGCTTTCTGTTGCAGTTGCTGATCAACCATCAAAGATGATACCAAAGGAGAAAGGTGATTACACAGCTGAAGACATCTCATCTATTGCCAAGGATGCAAGGGTAAGGCATCAGCTACATAGTTCAATTGACAATGTCATGTCAAACAGGGTAATTGGATGCGAGATTGCAAAGGAGACTGCATAGCGGGTCCCACATTGCCACGTCAGGGGCCTCACAGTATCTTATGCAACACTAAATTTTTGAAATGCAACACTTATTTTAGTCATATGCAACACCAATTTTAGTCATATGTAACACTACATTATCATTTGCAACACTATTTTTTGTGAAATGCAACACCATTTTTAGCCTTATACAACATCAAATTTACAAAATGCAACCTCTTAATTTTACATTTGTATGTAGACTCCAACACTATATAAAGTCAAATGCAACACTTAAAAAATAAAAATTTGGACATAACACTTTTGTTTCTAAATGATACCTGCCAATTAAGGCATCCAACAGTCCCAAGAAGCATCCAAAAAATTTTAAAACCTACCAAACTAAATTAAATTGGGAACGTACACCCAATTCAAACTTATAAAGTACAAAAGTTTTAACTTCAAAAGAAAAACTATCAAAATACTAAATAATGAAAGATATATAATAAAGTCGCTAAAGTGTTGCACCGCCCTTGATAGATTTACTGAGCCTTCATGCTTCCTATTATTATAAAATACAAGACTACATCCAAAATCCATTTCTAACTCGGATATCACAAGCATATGTGTAGGTTGATCCAGGTGAGGTGGTTAAATAAAAGGATGTAAAAACTCCATCTACAAAATAACTGAAATCGATGTTAGCACTTAGTTTATCAACCACCAATTTTTAAAAGTTATATAAACTAAATTGCACTCCAAAAACCTAAATTAAAAATTTTGAATTATCGTCTTCATACTTATCAACTACAAAGTCAAGAAAGAAAGAGAAGTGAAAATATATCTGAGAAGAAACTATCTCATCAAAAATATTAATAAAGCAGATCTTAGGTTCCTTATTCTCCGGGATCAGATGCCACCAAATCAGATGATTTATGATACCATTCAAAGTCTTGTTGTCGACTCACTTGTTGTCCATCATGATTGCATATAGTAAAGGTCTCATTTATTTTAATTTGAAAATCACACATAACCGGTTTGAAAATCTTGCTCGAAAGTACCACAACATCAATACCTTTACACTTATGGAAAAGTAACTATGAACTATGCAATGATGTCTAGTGCCAACTAACTAAATAAAAAACCAGCCTTCAGACTGAAAAATGAAATCAAAGAATCAAGAAGTTACAAACAAAATGCAGAGCAATTATGATAGAATGCAGATAACACTAGCTGGTAAAATTTAGTAGCTTAGCACTAGGACAAGGATGTTCTTTTTCATGATATTCCACTTATTATTATAATCGGGGTCAAGATTTGGTGTCACGAAACAATCTTTATATAAAATAAAAGAATATTCAATTAACCCATTGAATCCAGATCGTTAGGTTATGGTATAAAACAAGAATCTAACCTTCTACAACTCACAACAACTAGAATACAAGTGCAAATACCTTTGTACTAATGCTCTTGTCATATTCTTCTAACTTCTTCAACCTCTCACAGTGGCGATTTCTCTAACTTTTGCTGTCTATCAAAGCTATTCACTTTTATCCTTATCTGTTTCTGGCAGAAATAAGAGTTTACAAAGCAAGAGTGAGCCAAAAATGCCCTACAAGTATATAATTTGAGTTTCAAGCATTAATACCAAAGGAAAAACTTTTGGAAAAAATCTTAAAACAATTTTAAACAATTCTATCTTTTTGAGTGAGTTGAGCGAATAAACGTTGGCCTTCACCAACCTCTAACTATAAATCCAAAAGTGACAAGCGATTCCCAAATTCTTCTCCAGAATCAGGGTTTTGTCCGGTTTTGGAATCATAAAACCTTTCGAGAGAGAATGCCGTTAATGGCGATCAACAACCAATTAGACTGGATACTAGTTCGCATCTATAATCTGCTGATAAGTCAGAATACAGTGCAGATCTATACCCACTTTATAGATCCAGTCGGGTCCCCAGGCACTACGGCCCATCTCAAGGCACCGGTCATGTCCCGGTCCTTAGGATTAAGTAAAACTCAATCCCCAAAATATCACTATCCAGTCCATAGAGTATTTTGATATTAAATTATTTTGAATTCAAAACATCCCAATTCAGGGTTCGCAAATAACCCGAAAGAATGGGTATTTGCTCAAGAGAGCAATCGAATTATAGGAACAATAATGAAAGGGCATGCATAATAAGAGTAATTGCAGCGAAATTTAAAACATTTAACTATTCTGAACTTAGAATAGGAATGAAAAAATATTTGCAGTAATTTAAAAGAAAAATCAGGAATACTTGCAGTATTTAAAAGAAAGTTCGGGAATACTTGCAGTTTTTTAAAAGAAAAATCAAGAATACTTGCCTCAATAAGCTTTAATCGCTATTACTAGTTGACTTTGGTTCGACTTGAACGTTTGGCTTTATCGTCAACTACTAGCCCATTCTGGATACGATCCCAACATTCCGGCCCTTCATTTGAAACTTCGTTGATCTCGATGTCTAATCATTAGATCGTTCCTAGTCCGATGTCGATACTCGGGTTTTCCGTCTAGGACCTACATGGTTAAAATATCCTAATTCAGATAATCGCTTCGCTTAAGCTCAACTTAATACCACTATCACTTCTACCCATGCGATTTCATAACCCAACTTATATTTATGTGTATTATTAAAATATGCATAGCAATTAGGGTTCACATCTTCAAGACTCGGTTCGGTATTTATTTTCGAAAAATACATATATTTGTTATTTTGAAAATACGGTAATCGATTATTCACAAAATATCTTGTCACGTCACGTAAGTAGGTTTCGTAACATTCAATTATATATCCTTGTTCAACGTCTCCAATAATTATAGGTTACGTTCCCGTATTTTCGGAATCAGTTTTCCCGAAAATCGGGCAGTGTCTCCTTTGTTTATCGGCCTACCCGTCGAACAATTCGACGTCAATCACAATCAACAACAACAACATCCAGAAATTCACACATCACTTCATCAATCCCATGCACTGATACAATTTCACTTTATTAATCATTACCCTTTATTTTTGTTTCAAAATTTATTTCACAAACTAATTTTAATTTTATTTATTTATAATTTAGGACTCAGGATTAATTCATCATGGTCCACCGTCGACTCGCCGAAGCTCATCATCGAAGACGGCAAAATTCGTCGGTACCCGATAAATTTTGGGTTTCCATACGAACTTCACCGATTAATTTAATTTTCTGCACGAAAATATTTTATTTCACGTACATTATTCAATTACTTTCCTGCAGAAAACAAATTTAAAATATTAAAATTTCCGAAATCAAGTAGGCCACACGCTTGTAACACGCACGCGCACCACATACACCACAATCAGGAACACCAGAACACCGGCGAAAATAAGTCGGAGAAGAAACAGAGGCGGAAAAAAAAATGAAACGGGACAGGGGAACCAACAACACGAGCACAGGCACACAACCCACGCGCACAAGAGACACGGCCGGCCGCCAGGCCGGAAAAACTCGGCGGCAACCGGTCACCAAGGCGGCACACACACACACACGACATCACCACACACACGCACACAGGAACATACACGAATATATATACGCATATATGCATATACACATAGAAGCAATCAGAATCAGGCAATTATCGGGAAACAAGCAGCGACGGGGAAGTAAACCCAAGAACAGAGGGTAAAAGGAATAGAAAAGAAGAATTGAGAGAGATAAATTAAGATGGGAGCGAGAGACTGCGGAGAGAGAGACGAGAAAGAGAGTAAGATCGAGAGAAGCGGGAGAGATAAGAGAGCTGTAGATAATGACTCAGGAAAGGGATGAACACGATTGAATTTATCTATTGTTATCTCTATTTTATTATTCTCTCACACCGAATACTAAAATTTTAACGACACAATTCACGTGTAAAATTAATCAAAATAATTCCAAATAACTTCCAAATTCCCGAGAAATTAAAATTAATAATACATAAAAATTTTATAATATTTGACTTATTTTTGGAACACACATAAGGTTCGTGTTTAGCGATTAAACGAATAAAAGCGTGGGTCAGAAAAAGCCACATAATTTTCAAAATAGTTTGTAAATTCTCGAAATATTCCAACCTTAATAAGATAAAATTTTCGTGATTTTTGAAGCATTCTGGAATTAAATACTAATTTTACAATAAATGAAGTCAGGAAATTATTTAAAATTAAATAATTAATAAAATATTAATTTCTAGATTTTATAAATCCCTAAAAATAATCAATAAAATTATA
This sequence comes from Apium graveolens, assembly GCF_009905375.1. Taxonomy (NCBI): domain Eukaryota; kingdom Viridiplantae; phylum Streptophyta; class Magnoliopsida; order Apiales; family Apiaceae; genus Apium; species Apium graveolens. Next base: position 232,715,533 of record NC_133653.1, read on the forward strand.
AAACAAAAAAATTATTTTAGAAACAATTTTAGCATTTATAAGAATAAATATTCAATAAAATTATTTTAAAAACAAATTAAATTCATACAGCTCGATAATTAATTATAAAATTTATCTTCGCATTCAACAAATCACAAACAATCAATAAGAAAACAACACATAGCCGACAGACCCATCACATATTTTATTTATTTAATAATCCGATAATTATATTTACATATTGGATCCGAAAATAGGTTACTTAGCCGCTAAGTAACTAAAAAGACGATACAATTTTAATACCAGACTCTGGTAATTATCCAAACGGAACTTCCTATAAAACATTTTATACGAAAACAAGGTAATAATATCTCGCCTTCTGAGGATACGAATTTTTATCGGACTATAAAATGATTTGCGTATCGAAAATTTCACACCGGGACTCGTACAGGTCAAACCGTACCCCGGATCGAAAAAGTCAAAGCACGAAAAGTGTTCAGAATTATCATATTAGGTTAGGAAGGAGTTTTCGAAAGAGTTTCGGGTTGTAAAAACGCAAAAACGGTTGAAGTGGGATGATTTCTGATTCTAAATATAATTATGTAAAAATAATCATTATTAACTCTATAAATTCTTATAAAATCATACAGACCAGAAAATACCAAAATTATCTACATTTAATTCTGGATAATAAAAATTAAAATATCTAAATTTTATCATAAATAAACATCCAAATATTATTATCCATCATCAAATAATTCACCAAAAATTCACTTAATAATCACATAATAATTATTTATTGATAAAGATAATTATATAATATTTCTCAAACGTTACATCCCCCCCCCCTAAAAGGATTCTGTCCTCAGAATCATGCTAAGGAACATGCCATGATATTTTTCGAGTATCTTACTTAAAAATTCTCGGAACTCATCGCTTTAATCACAATTCAACGACCTCTTACCGTCATCAAATCTATCAGTTGCTCATGCAACCCCTAACTCAATCTTTACTTCATACATTTGGAGCTAAATTACTCTTCATAGTCATACACACATGAATGTCTTATAAACTCGTTATACCTGTGACAACAAGACCAACTCATTCACAACCATTCTATCTATCTCATTTTCTCAAAGGACTAACTTAATTCACACAAATCTTCTTTTCTGTCTAATTCCAATAATTCGTGTTCATGAACCTTCTATTTTCACTGACTGTTCTACTCTACTTTTCATGTCTCCTTCTGTTCGGTTAGCCTGACCTATGATCGTATCCAATCGCATTCAAGAATCTCTAATCTGTCTCTTACACTTTCTATCCGTCTGCGCCCGGTATGCTGAGTTCATGGCGTCTTATACTTAGAAACGTTCTAAATCTATTTCAAAAACTAAAAAGTAAAGGAAAATTTCGACAATTGCATTTAACTCACCACTTTGTGGTATACTTCAATTTCTTTTCAATCATTATCAAGTATATTCATTGAGCGAGAATCTATTGCTATCTGAAAGGAAATATTAATTTGGAACGGAATGAATCATAACTTTATTCAAAATCCGGTCTCTTGGTACTAATACTCATTTTGTTGTCATATCAAATTAGATATCAATACGAACTTTGATGCTCACAACGTCCCATACTGAAGTCAACATCAATCATCTGCATTAATACCACCTTTGATATCTAACAACAAAGTAAGTATCAACATAACCCAGAAGACGGATCAAGGACTATTCTTCAATTTCTAACTTTTCTAATTCCTATATCCACTTTCCAGCAATCTTAGTAACATTCACCCTTTCTTTTCTACTCTAGACATCTCTCTCTAAATGGATCTTTCTTGGTTGGTAATTAACCATACTTCCGTAGCTCATTATCTATTATGACCAGAGTTCACAACTTTGAAGCTTAGAATGCAGTTGTTACTTTTCAACCCTCCGCATGCATATTTTTCAATGCCTAACTTGGTCTTCCTTAGTCCTTGAATTAGCGAGGATGTTATCAATAAATAAAATTACACTATCCAAATACTCCTGGTATATTATGTTCATTTCATTTTCAGACTTATAATTTCTGATAATCGATGTGTAACTTCATACCTCTATTCTTCTTTTTCTCATGATCACTTTTGTGCACAACGCAAAACACTCTTTATTTCATTAATCTTTCATTCCACATTTCTGAAGTTTTCCTTCACTCATTATTTCATCCCTATTGAGTTATACGATACAGGACTTTTGACACCAGCTTGACTCTGTGCAGAATCCGACGAGAAATTGTTACCTCATTGGTAATCTTGGTAAAGCATTCGTTCAAACCTCCGGGACTTCACTTTAATTTTAGAGAATTCCGACATGAGATTCATTGTAACGTTCTTCTCTAGCAGTTCGTCATTAATACTTCTGTTTAATCACTCCTGTTTACACGCATTCTTGGAACGAATTCTTATCTCCAACTATCGGCGTTTCACCTCATTCTTCAATAGTTCTGGCACAACCGACGTTCCCAACTTGCATATTTCCTGGATTATATTATAAAATTTCTTTATCATCCTTTTGATTCCACTTCTTTTCTTCATTATTTCTCCATTTTCATTATTCATTATCTCTTTTAAACATAACGAATTTCTTTTTCTTAATAATATTAATCTGCTTATCATTGGATAGTTCATTTCTGGAGTTAACGCTAGAATGCAGGCTTTTATTTATAATATTTAAATTTTTATTAACAAAATTGTTACAATTCATCGATAGCGATTTTTCTTAACCTTGTTTAAATCATCACTGATCGCATATTTGGCTTTCTCCAACTGATCAACATTCCTTTTTCTCGAGTTCACATGTAGACTTCGTCAGTCTCTGTCTTATATCAGATACTTGTATTTGGAAGTTTCCCAGTACTTCACAACAACTTCTATTCAATAGTAATTTGATAAAGATGTACATTTATGTCCTTCATGGAGTATTATTATAGAAGGTAATATTTCTTTGCCCTATTTTGGATCTTCAGTTCTTGCAAACGTTTTCTCCACTAATTTACAGTAGCTTCCATTAACTCGTCATTTAATATGGGTATACATCCAAGTTCTTCCTGGAACGCTATTGCAGATGATTGAATCTCTTTGTTTTATCTTGAATCTTCCGTTCTTGAAAATATTCGTTCTCACTATCATGAACCAATAACTTTCTGTTCCTTTTGTCTATTGAAAAGGCGTATTCATCTAGATAAAATCTCGCACAGGCTTGCAGCAACATCACACTACTTTTACTAAATTTTCACTTTTGCTGGTGCCATTACTTCCTCTAAATTTCTAATCGCTCTGATTTCGGATCTGAAAATCATGTTAGAGCTTGACTCAATCTAATTGGAATCGATCTCCATTTAACTAACCATTAGTTGGTAAAGTTAATCAATTAACTCCTTTAACTGGTCACTTAAACCAAGTGTTGACTAGCTAACTGGAATCAAAGACCAATTATATAAAGTCGGTTTGGTCATAACAACTTTCTCAAGAACCGAGATCGCAATCATTTGGAGTACTGATGAAAGCGACAATATATTTCTTTATTCTTGAACGTAGGGTAATTTCTGAAAATTTGGGCAGCACCCCCTACACCTTTAGCTTCCAGTCGGACTCAAACTGACACCATTAATCAACCAATTCATCCACAATCATATCCACCCACTTTCATTAACCATATTCTTCAATTCAACAGAATTCAAAATACGTCACACTGATAATCACATTTACTACTGTCTTGACATAGCATGCATTACTTTCAATCAGACTAAAATTATACCTTTTCTTAGTTCTTTTAGAATATTATAGAATATTATTAATGAATTTAAGATTATCCAGTTGTTTTTCAAAAACTTTATTTCGCGATTTTTTTAACTTATTTCTTGCCATTACTTAATTGCATATAGTTACTTTTATGAATGATGCCACATCCTTCAACTAATCACACCAATCCTCTATCTTTGACGATACATACTCAATTTTATTAACTATTCCGTTTATCTTTTAATAACCACACGGGATCTTAATTATCATCATCACAATCGGGTGAAAACTCCATCATTAGTGTGTTATTTCTTAAAAGGTTTCACAGTCGAGTCACCATTGCTTCATCTTCACTTATGTTCCCGTATCGAATTTTCATCATTGGTCCGGTTATGGGTATTAAATTTACCCTAACTTATTTACTCAAGGTAGAAAACTTCACAATTTCTTGAAGAACACGTTCAAAATTTGTTTGCAATTAAGATTTCTTCGAACTTGAATCTTCACGACAAATATCTTCCCGCGACGAAGGGATGCTTCACGTATTAGTTGCCTGTCTGAGTCAGTGTTCAGAATTTCCTTGATCTTTGATTTTCGTCCCGATACTAGTTTGCTTTATCTAACGCACACAACTTTACTTCCTTATTTTGTAATTAATTTATTTATTACGGTTCACTAACGATTCATTTCTCGTCGAAATCTTCTGATTTGAAGTGCATCACATTAACGTAATCTACCATACTGATGAGATCCCCATAACAAGAACAATTGTCTGATTTGATGTCTTCGCCATGTCCACGTTGTCAGTGTATCCATTCTTCCTTGCTCGCAGATGTCCACCATTTATCGGTTTGCAGTCGTATCTATGTTCATTGTATGATTCCACGTGCCACACTATTTCATTTCTTTTGAAATCGTCAGAGAACAGACTCTACGCAAAAGGAGAGTTTGTGAATATGACTTTGATTGAAAACTGAATAAGGAATAATAATGCAACAAACAGTTGGAAAAATCTTTAAATCAATAAATTGAAGAAAGAAGAACGAGTGAAAATTTAGATGTGAAGGAGACAACCATATTCGTACTCAAGATGGCCAGTCTTTCATACTATAAGGCATACAGTACATGATTTGGTGGCGTCCCACCCGACTCTTCGTCATTTCGACAAAGCGTCATATCACAACACTGTTTGTCTCAATCAGGAATCAAGAATTTAAGAAGAGAAACAATTCAGAAGGAATACAATAAATTTTCTTTCATTTTCGCCTCATATGATCTATCAACAGAAGAAGCTCATACGTATTCAAGAATCAAAAAGAACATATGCCATCGTGTTAGAGGAAAGAATGTCAGAATTGATCACCTTCCACACTTCATCTACGTACGCCTTCCAGAATCATTCAAATAAAAGATTCACTATTTAGATCACATTATAACTTTGGAATGTCGTTTGGATTTGCCTTCACCTTACATGCTTTAATGATTTGATCATAATTGCGCTCCCCCAAAATTCATAGTCATTTCTTTCGATTTCATCTATGCCGCGTAGAATAACCGTCGATCACGCAATGCCTCAACTTTGTCGATAAAAAGATGATTCTTCTCCAATCATCTGGAAGATTCTTTCCCTTTTCTTCAATCACCCTCTAACCGTTCGAATCACGAATTTCGTTAAATTTTTAACAATTTCTATAAATTGAGTAAATAATATTTTAACATGTTGATTCAATTATTGATATTATTCAACAAAGTTTACTTTCATTTTTCACGGAAAACTTTAAACTTTCTCCCTGCTGGTGGGTCTACTTGGCCTTTCGAATTAACAACACTGATTCTAATTCCATTCTTCTTTTTATGTCATTTTCTGTTTATAATAACAAGAACATAAATAGTAATTCGACAACCAAATTGTAAAACTCATTTCATGCAAAAATTTTCTGAAAGTTGATTAAGAAAATCTTTTCCGAAATCTCATTTTAAAATTTTGAAAATTAAATGTTTGGTCGTTATTACTACATAAGTCACTTGTTATTCTTATGATCTATTAATGAGATATCTAATTAAAGGAATGCCCATATAGGGGTCTCTCCATTGTGGTACATCTTCTACTTTTCCTTGGATTCTGCTCGCACTCATTAGTCGACGAGACTTCATTTACCGTTGTATACCATTTTAGTCCTAACTCGAACCCAATGTTGACACCTGCCATTGCCTTTCATTTTCTTATCATCGTCCTTGACGTTATGCTTACAACCACGCATGCGATTTGACGTCCTGTCTGTAGATAGGGTCGCACCTCTTTGCTAGACTTTCCTATACCCAATAAGGTAGATATTATTCCTTGCGCAGCGCCCGATACATGATAAGAACCTTTTCATAACAGTGATGCCTTCGAAACGTGCAACGTTGGTTCTTTATCAGCTTTCATCAACTCGTTGCCTCCAACGTGAAGCTCATCCTAATGCCTAAATTAAATCGTACTAATACTCACCTAGCTTCCCTTACACAATTCCTCACCAAAATTAATCGCATTTTATTTAAAACCACATGAAAAGTAGGGTAACATACCCAGTCTCTGTCGATCCATCGATTCTTCATTATTGTAGGATCTGAGAACTCATTATATCTATAGTGTTGCGATATTCGCCTTACACTTCCCTCAACAATCATGGTTTACCCATTCCGTACCAGATCTGCTAACCCTAATTCGCACTCAACTCTACTTAACCTGAGTATGCCTAGGGTCTTTCCTATTCTATATGACCTATCATTCCTATCTTACTCTCACCTATTCTTATTTAAGTGACCAATAACCTGCAGCTCTGATGCCAACTTGTAACATTCCAAATCCGGGGTCAAGATTTGGTGTTACGAAATAATTTTTACATAAATTAAAAGAATATTCAATTAACCCCTTGAATCCGGATCGTTTACAGGTTATGGTATGAAACAAGAATCTAACCTTCTACAACTCACACAACTAGAATACAAGTGCAAATACCATTGTACTGATGCTCTTGTCATATTCTTCTAACTTCTTCAACCTCTCGCAGCGGCGATTTCTCTAACTTCTGCTGTGTATCAAAGCTATTCACTTTTATCCTTATCTGTTTCTGGCAGAAATAAGAGTTTACAAAGCAAGAGTGAGCCAAAAATGCCCAGCAAGTATATAATTTGAGTTTCAAGCATTAATACCAAAGAAAAAACTTTCGGACAAAATCTTAAAATAATTTTAAACAATTCTATCTTTTTGAGTGAGTTGAGCGAATAAACGTTGGCTGTCACCAGCCTCTAACTATAAATCCAAAAGTGACAAGCGATTCCTAAATTGTTCTCCAGAATCAGGGTTTTGTCCGATTTTGGAATCATAAAACCTTTCGAGAGAGAATGCCGTTAATGGCGATCAACAACCAATTAGAGTGGACACTAGTTTGCATCTATATCCTGCTAATCAGTCAAGATACAGTGCAGATCTATACCCACCTGTATAGATCCAGTCGGGTCCCCAGGCACTACGGCCCATCTCAAGGCACCGGTCATGTCCCGATCCTTAGGATTAAGTAAAACTCAATCCCCAAAGTATCACTATCCAGTCCATGGAGTATTTTGATATCAAATCATTTTCAATTCAAAACATCCCAATTCAGGGTTCGCAAATAACCCGAAAGAATGGGTATTTGCTCGAGAGAGCAATCGAATTATAGGAACAATAATGAAAAGACATGCATAATAAGAGTAATTGCAGCGAAATTTAAAATATTTAACTATTCTGAACTTAGAATAGGAACGAAGAAATATTTGCAGTAATTTAAAAGAAAAATCAGGAATACTTGCAGTATTTAATAGAAAGTTCGGGAATAGTTGCAGTATTTTAAAAGAAAAATCAAGAATACCTGCCTCAATAAGCTTTAATCGCGATTACTAGTTAACTTTGGTTCGACTTGAACGTTCGGCTTTATCGTCAACTACTAGCCCATTCTGGATACAATCCCAACATTCAGGCCCTTCATTTGGAACTTCGTTGATCTCGACGTCTAATCATTAGATCGTTTTTAGTCCGATGTCGATACTCGGGTTTTCCGTCTAGGACCTACATGGTTAAAATATCCTAATTCAGATAATCGCTTCGCTTAAGCTCAACTTAATACCACTATCACTTCTACCCATGTGATTTCATAACCCAACTTATATTTATATGTATTATTAAAATACACATAGCAATTAGGGTTCACATCTTCAAGACTCGGTTCGGTATTTATTTTCGGAAAATACATATATTTGTTATTTTGAAAATACGGTAATCGATTATTCACAAAATATCTTGTCACGTCACGTAAGTAGGTTTCGTAACATTTAATTATATATCCTTGTTCGACGTCTTCGATAATTACAGGTTACGTTCCGATATTTTTAGAATCAGTTTTATCAAAAATCAGGCAGCGTCTCCTTTGTTTATCGGCCTACCCGTCGAACAATTCGACGTCAATCACAATCAACAACAACAACATCCAGCAATTCACACATCACTTCATCAATCCCATGCACTGATACAATTTCACTTTATTAATCATTACCCTTTATTTTCGTTTCAAAATTTATTTCACAAACTAATTTTAATTTTATTTATTTATAATTTAGGATTCAGGATTAATTCATCATGGTCCACCGTCGACTCGCCGAAGCTCATCGTCGACGGCGGTAAAATTCATCGGTACCCGATAAATTTCGGGTTTCCATACGAACTTTACCGATTAATTTAATTTTCCGCACGAAAATATTTTATTTCACGTATATTATTCAATTACTTTCCTGCAGAAAACAAATTTAAAATATTAAAATTTCCGAAAGCAAGTAGGCCACATGCGCGTAACACGTACGCGCACCACATACACCACAATCAGGAACAACAGAACACCGGCGAAAATAAGTCGGAGAAGAAACACAGGCGGCAAAAAAATGAAACGGGACAGGGGAACCAACAACACGCGTACAGGCACGCAACCCACGCGCAGAGGAGACACGGCCGACCGCCAGGCCGGAAAAACTCGTCGGCAACCGGTCACCAAGGCGGCACACACACACACGACATCACCACACACACGCACACAGGAACACACACGAATATATATACGCATATATGCATATACACAGAGAAGTAATCGGAATCAGGCAATTACCGGGAAACATGCAGCGACGGGGAAGTAAACCCAAGAACAGAGGGGAAAGGGATAGAAAAGAAGAATTGAGAGAGATAAATTGAGATGGGAGCGAGAGACTGCGGAGAGAGAGACGGGAAAGAGAGTAAGATCGAGAGAAAAGGGAGAGATAAGAGAGCTGTAGATAATGACTCAGGAAAGGGATGAACACGATTGAATTTATCTATTGTTATCTCTATTTTATTATTCTTTGACACCGAATACTAAAATTTTAACGACACAATTCACGTGTAAAATTAATCAAAATAATTCCAAATAACTTCCAAATTCCCGAGAAATTAAAATTAATAATACATAAAAATTTTATAATATTTGACTTATTTTTGGAACACACATAAGGTTCATGTTTAGCGATTACACGAATAAACGCGTGGGTCAGAAAAAGCCGCACAATTTTCAAAATAGTTTGTAAATTCTCGAAATATTCCAACCTTAATAAGATAAAATTTTCGTGATTTTTGAAGCATTCTGGAATTAAATACTAATTTTACAATTTAATGAAGTCAGGAAATTATTTAAAATTAAATAATTAATAAAATATTAATTTCTAGATTTTATAAATCCTTAAAAATAATCAATAAAATTATAAAATAAAAAAATTATTTTAGAAACAATTTTAGCATTTATAAGAATAAATATTCAATAAAATTATTTTAAAAACAAATTAAAATCATATAGCTCGATAATTAATTATAAAATTTATCTTCGCATTCAACAAATCACAAACAATCAATAAGACAGCAACACATAGCCGACAGACCCATCACATATTTTATTTATTTAATAATCCGATAATTATATTTACATATTGGATCCGAAAATAGGTTACTTAGCCGCTAAGTAACTAAAAAGACGATACAATTTTAATACCAGACTCGGGTAATTATCAAAACGGAACTTCCTATAAAACATTTTATACGAAAATAAGGTAATAATATCTCGCCTTCTGAGGATACGAATTTTTATCGGACTATAAAATGATTTACGTATCGAAAATTTCACACCGGGACTTGTACAGGTCAAACCGTACCCCGGATCGAAAAAGTCAAAGCACGAAAAGTGTTCAGAATTATCAGATTAGGTTAAGAAGGAGTTTTCGAAAGAGTTTCGGGTTGTAAAAACGCAAAAACGGTTGAAGTGTGATGATTTCTGATTCTAAATATAATTATGTAAAAATAATCATTATTAACTCTATAAATTCTTATAAAATCATACAACAATCCAAAAATTACCAGAAAATACCAAAATATCTACATTTAATTCTGGATAATCAAAATTAGAATATCTAAATTTTATCAGAAATAAACATCCAAATATTATTATCCATCATCAAATAATTCACCAAAAATTCACTTAATAATCACATAATAATTATTTATTGATAAAGATAATTACATAATATTTCCCAGACGTTACATTAGCTCTTCCTGAAAATTAGGATTTGAAGTCTACTACCATAAGAGATAACTATGACCTTACTGAAACTACTCTTGATAAAATTTATGGTATGCTCAAGACTCATGAACTTGAGATGGATCAAAGGAGCAAAAGGCATGGAAGAAAGTCAAAGACAGCTGCTCTTAAAGCTGAGGAGGAATCTTCTAAAGTGATTATCTCAAAGAGGGGCAAAGGAAAGGCTCTCATCATATAGTCTGATTCAGAATCATCATATTCTGATGATGATTATTCAGAATCTGAAAATTTATCTGAAATGGATGTTGATGCAGAGATGTTGCAACAGTGTGCTCTTATGGTGAAGGGTATCACAAAGATAGCCTACAAGAAATTTAGAAAGGGCAAGAAGTTTTTCAGGAAAGGTGGAAGTTCTGAAAAGAAAGGGTTCAGAAAGTCTGATGGCAAAGGAGGAAAGTCTGACAGAGGAGACAACTCAAATGTCAAATGCTACAATTGTGGTGAAAGAGGCCACATCTCTCCTGACTGCAAGAAAGGAAAAAGTGATAAAGGCCAGACACTTATCATAAAGAAGAAAAACTGGGAAGACACTTCAGATTCTGAACATGAGGTGAACTATGCCTTGATGGAAAATGCTGATAGCAGTACTGATGCTGCTGAATTGAAGATACCTCAATCAACTTTTGCTTTTCATACTGATAAAAATTTCTGAGCTAAGATTATATCTTAAAACCATGTTCATTAGTTTTAGAGATCAGACTTTAACAAATGAAATATTAACATCTGAAAGTCTTGCTATTAGAAACAGAAATGATTATTTAGAAAAAGAGTTAGTTATGTTCCATCAAACTCAGAAAGAAAGAGATGAGGCTTTGTATGTTAGAGATGGAGTGCTAAAATTGAATAAATCTCTTAAATCTGAACTGGAAAAGGAAAAGGTGATAATCAAAACTTGGACTAACTCTGAAAGAACAACTCAGAAAATCTTAGAAAATGGAAATTGGAAAGAAGGACTAGGTTATCTAGATGATAAAGAAGAAAAGGAAACTGTATCATCTAAACCAAACTTTACCAAGAAGACAAGTTCTGAAGCTGTAGATGCTCAAGCTCTGATAGCAAGTTCTGATAATCAAAATCTGATATCAAGTTCTGATCTTCTCATTCAAGGTGATAGTCAAGACTCTCACAAGTTTTTGCAAACTCTGAAGCTGAAGGGAAGAGAGACTACAGTCTATTACAAAGATCCCAAGATTCAGACACTTGATGAAGAAATTTCTAGAAGACTATTTCTCAAACATAATCCTGGAATGGATTTAGAGACTCTCAAGGAGGAAGAAGCTAGATTTGCAGCTGAGAAGACAAATATCAAGTCTAAAGCTTCTGATGCAAAGAAACCTCCAAGGCCTAAGGTAAAAGGCACTGTGATCAAGGAAATGTCAAATTATGAGGCTTCAAAGCCCAAGACAAGATCACAAGTTAAAGTTGATCCCAACGATAAAGGGAAAGGAAAGATTGATGAATCAACAAAGCCACATGAGATGAAGATTCCTCAAATCCTGATGAAACCAGTGTGCAAAATGGTTTAATTTTTTGATGATACAGGTGCTGAAGATGAGAATGTTCAAACTCTGAAAAGAAGGAAGATAACTAAAGAATCTAAGACAACCTTTGATAAAGCTCAAGTTGTTCAGAGTAAAGAACAACAAGCTATAGAAAAAACAGCAAATTCTGATCAAGTCATCAAGACATCAACCTCTGACAGTGCTCAAGTTGATTTGAACAAATTGACAGTTCCTGATAAGAGAAAACTCCTATGGAAGAATGTTAATCCATCAGATCCTAAGAAAAGCCAGCTGCTATCTGATTTCATGACTGTTGGATTGAAAGCCAGAGAAGCAAGAGACAGAGCTGGATTAGGTTCTGAAGAAGCCAAGATCAAGACAGGAGTTGAAGTACTTACAAGAGATCCATTCTTATTGACTGACAAACCACTTGAAGAAGTTACACGGAAACACCTTGATATGGTTATATATGTTCAAGTGGTACTGGATGCTCATGATAAAAGTAATGTCAAGGAAAAGCTGATTCTGTTTGTTGAAGATGGAAGAACATACAGAATGTCAGAATCAGATGTGCTGAACAAATCTCTAAAAGAACTTCAATTCTTTCATTATCTTTTGGAGATAAAGTCTGAGATTACTAGGAGATGGTCAAATTTCATCATGAAGACCATAAGGGATAAAGTAAGAATTTCTGGATCAAGGGTTGCAGAATTCATTCCAAATATAGTTGAAGATGATGGAAGTGAAATTCCAATGAAGAAGGATTCTGCTAAACTTGAAGTCATTCTGAAAGAGAAATGTCTGTGCTATAATAAAGACTCATCTCATCCAAGAGTAATCAGACTTGGTGATGGTTTAGAAAGAAATCATATCTCAGCATTTAGGACTGCAATCTACCAGATTGGAAGTCAGGGTGAAGAATTGAAGCAAGTCAAAGCTACACTAGTTCAAGTCATGAGGAATGCAGAAGTGAAGTTGATATCAAACTTTGTTAAGAATCACTTTGGATTCAGATTGACTCAGTAAAATTGGTAAAAGCTACAGGGAATGTAAGTTGTAGTTAGTTGTCTAATTAAACTCTCATTGCATTTGTACTTAAATGTTTTTGACATCATTAAATCTGATAACTTGTATATTTTTCATAATTTACAAGTTGGGGGGAGATTGTTAGATATATTTGTGATGTCATGTCAAATATGTTGTGTTTAGTTTCAGAACATAATATCAGGACTTACTGGAAATCAGAACTTACTGAAGTCAGAACTTATATTAGAACTTAAGGCCGTCAGGATTTATATCAGGACTTAAGTGCGGGTACTTCAGATAAGGAAAACAACTAATTTACAGGAAAAGATCGTGACTAAAATAATAGAAGATATGCATGGAGAGTTAGAAGACTTGAAGACTTGTAGAAGATAATATCTGATTGATATATTTTAGGAGACATAATTATATTCCATATCAATTAGATGAAATCTTATAACTGTGTACTATATAAACACATCTTAGGGTTTACACTATAAGTGTTATCATTCACGAGAAAGATTATATATTGTAACCTAGCAGCTCTTAGTGATATTGTTCATCACTGAGAGAGAACAACTGTTCTATTGTAACAGAGTTTATTATATTGAATATACTTAATTACTGTTACTTACTTGTGTTTGAAATCGATTTGATTGTATAAACAATATATTCAACCCCCTTCTATAGTGTTGTGTGCCCTAACAAATATTTTAAAAGAAAACAATATAATTTCAGTTTTATTTTTAATTCAGCCCAATAAAGCCTTAAAAAGGCACAATACTTAAATATACTATATTTCTGCTAGTAATAATAAATAATTAATTATTTTATTTATACATTTAAATCTAGCTAAATAAATTTAATAAAAAGGGCCAAAATCAAATTATGTTTATTGGGCCAGTTAGGTTTTAAATTAAGCCCATATTATATATATATGATACAATAATAACATTAGGGTATCATTTCTTTTATAAACTGATCCAACCCATTTATATTAACCCTACTTAATCTTGGCCGTCCACCTTATCTGAGAATAAATCTTGGCCATCCAATTCAATACATATATATATTTTATGTTATACTGTTCAGCTTACTCGCCCATTGCCTCATTCTTTTCCCTCTCTCTCTCTCAAACCTCGCCGTTGTTCTTCAATGGCTCCGACGAGCTCATCTTCTTCCCTTCTATTTCTTAAAACTCTCAGATACTATACAATTATACATAAACAATTCAATATAAGTATTAATTGAATCATTTTATGAGTTGATTTGGTTGGAAAAACAAAAGATCTTCGATCAAGTCTAATTCGGTTTAATCTAATGAACCAAAGTTTGGTTCAAGATCAACAATTACATGCCTGTATATGCTTACATGTATATGTGTTGATTAAACTGATTTGGTTTTAAAACCCTAATTTTGTTTTATGAGGTTTTTGTGAAGAAATGATGAAGAAACGAAGAAGATAAGTGCTTAATTGAGAAGATAAACACAGATTGATGAGAAAAATGATATAAATCGTCAAGAACACTCGGACGAGTCACCGAGTCAACTCAATAACTCGAACAAGTCAATCAACTAGGGGTCAGACGAGTTGAGTTAGGTTTGTCCCATGTAAGCTTCGAGGCCATGGGCACCTGTATGTTTCAATTTTTTTTGTTTTTACTGTTTTTGTGGTTGCTGATGAATCTGAATGAAAATACTTGGTTAATTGAATTGATGTGCTTGATTAAATTGATGTGCTTGGTTAGGATTGATACAATTGGTTAATTGATTACACGGAGGTGAATGGTTGACTGATAAATTGTTTTGCTTGGTTCGAAGCTTGACTAAAAATTGTTAACTGGAAATTGAAAAAAAAATCTTAGTCGAAACAAATTCAAATTTAAAAAAAGGAAGGAACTATCATTTGATTAAGTTAAAAATTTGAAGTGCATGTGTATTTTGATTAACTGAGTCGTGATTCAAACTCGGTGTTACGAATGTGTGAACTGCTAGATGGTGATTATTTAGTATAATATGTGATTGATCAGTTAAATGAAGTAACTTGTGTGTGATCTTAGTTTGGTCAGTTGATATATGTTTGATAAAGTCATAATTCTAAAGAAATCTAGACTTGATTTTCTTGTATTAAGAAGTTAAAAAGTTTTAGGTATGTTTTGTTCTTATATACGAGAAACTTGGATTGATTAAATTCACTTTGAAGAATTGTTTGATTAAAATTAGTTTGCTAATTTATGGTTAATGATAAAAGGGATTTTAAATAATGATTGATCATCACTGGTATAATACCTTGATTCCTCTATGGATTCGAGTAATAAAGACTTATGATTAATTATCAAAATTAAATTAAAATGTAGGGATTGTCTGTGACATGTCAATATCTAACCACATTAATTATTCACTTAGAAATATAATCAGTGGTCTGATAAAAATAGTAATCAATGTATTAATCAATTTATTGTGAAAAACTTAAAGTCAGATTGCTAGCTGGTTGTTGTTCAAATTGAATAAAGAATTATGTTTTCTAAGTGCTTTATATGTTACAATAACCTTTGTAAAATAGTAAGTGAATGTGAACTATAATTAGAACTTTGAGTGTGTAATTGGATTCCTTTCAGGTGACATAAGTATGACAAAGTTTCTAGTAAAGGTTATTACTTGTGAAATAAAGGGATATTAAAATTCTTTGATTACTTGATACAATATATATTGCATTTATCATATAGCATAAAATGTTTGCACACACATGCCCTCACACAAAGACATGGTTGGAATTCCGTCTGAGAAACCCAGTATCTTGATCACTGGTGTGAAATGGCCACAAATAGGAACTAAGAACATCTTTGCATATTTTGTATTTGTAAGAAGCTGTTTATAGTTATATTTGGTTGCTGGCATCTTCTATCTATGTGTGTTGGTGTTCACATTGTTATTTGGTTGCTAGCATCTTCTATCTTTGTGTATAGAGGTTTACATTATTACTTGGTTGCTGATGTTTATATGAGTGGAAATTAAATGGTCTAAAGAGTCCAAACCAGTCATATCAATCATGAACAGTTGAGTCTAGTTAATTAATTCACAATATTTATAAAATGGTTGCACCCATTTAATGAAACTCTGGATCTTTATAAAATACTTCAACTTTAACATTTTATTATTTATAAAAGGAATATATTAATAAACAATCATGGTTCTTTACTGCATGCTTCATTAAATACATATGCACAACTTTAAGAGTTCCACTACTTGAACTCTCTGTACAACCCTTGCATACATAAGCACTGCATACCTTCTTGCAGAAATTCCATCATATAAACACAACCAAAATTAAATGCATCCAGTTGAAGTCAAATATTCTTTAATTAAAATTGGAAGTATGTGTCTAAGTAAGACAGTGTCTGTGCTTTCTGTGCTTATTACTTGAGTAGCTTGTTGATATTATTACATGAGATCAGCCATATCTGCATTGTATTTAAGGACTATACTATGCACCTGTCAGCCCTGCATTATATGTATTTATATTATGCTTAATTAAAAGAAACTCATTCTTTATTCCTAGTTACTGTGCTATCACATAAGTTCTTTGAACTCTTTATAAGGCAACTACCATGCATGCACTTTAACACACACATACAAAAACACAAACTACATTATCGCTCATTTTGTGTTTCCATTTCTCTCTTGAATAAATCCTAGACACTCTCATTTTTATCCTAGGAGAACTCCAATGCTTCTCCCTCTCATTGACACTATTGATGGGAGATCATTGTCCAAATCTCAACATTAGTCTCATGAACAACTATTTCCAAACTACCACCATCACTATCCTCATCATAAAAAGCAAAAACACAACAACATCACACACCAAGCATCTCTCTATCACAGCGCACATGAAAACTCACAAAGAGTTAGGAATTCTAACTCAAATCAAGTCATCAATGCAACTCCCTTAAACCTTGCGCCACCAGTACTGCCACATACACAGTTAACACCACCCACACGTATATTGGTCAAACTGACCAATTATGGTAAGCTCAACAGAATGTTGAAGAACATTCAAACTGGAATGATGATTCAAGTTGAGCAAATGGGTGAAATTTTTAAGATAATCATGGCTGCTAAATGGGATAACTTTGTTTTCTATAGAGGTAGGAACTATCATGTGCATCTCATAAGTGAATTCTATGTGAACATGAAAGTCTGTCAAAAGGAAGATGGTGTCTATTATGTTGAGTCTTATGTGCAAGGAATTAATTTAAAAGTTGATAGTAACTCTATTCATAAGGCTATGAGGTTAGGAAGCAATACTTTGAAAAAACCTTGCATCAATATCTTTGAAAAGTTTGCTTTTGATCAAAAGGAGTTTGAGTTATATGTTGGTCTCTTCTGTGATGATGATGTGCCTTCGGGTCTCTATGAGTTTAACTGGGGTATTCACTTCAAACACTTCACACACACTTATCAAAAAACTAGTTGTGATTCTTAGCGCAAACATACTCCCTAAACCAAAACAAGATAGAGTTTTTGATTTTGTTGACCTTAAGGTAATGTTTCTACTAGTAACCAATAAGGTTGAGTTTAACTTGAGTTATGTAATTTTTTTAAACATGATAAATAGGTTTTATGAAGAATTTATGCCATATGCTTTACTCATAACCTATTTGTTTGAAATTAACCAAGTTAAATTGATCAAAACCTTTGCTCAACAAATTGAATATTTTAATGTTGAAACTCTTTATTAGGATAAGGTGCCCTTAAGTGTGTGTAAGCCCCAACTTGTGAATCTTATTAAAATTCCTAAAATTGTTAATCTTGAGAAAACCAACAATGAGATTAAAATGCTAAGAATTGAAATTAACAGTTTAAAAGAACTTAATCTTAAGTTGGTAAATAGGATTAATCACCTAGAAGAAAGATTCTTAGGAAAAAGGCTTTACTTGAGGATTCTGAGGCAACCTCAAGAAGGCATGTGAGTGAGAAGGCTGTTGAACCTGTAAGTGTTGGTGTTGGTGAGAAGGGAGATGAGTTTGTTGGTTTGGGTGAGATTACTATTATTGCATGACTTGGGTGAAACTGATGGAAAGTTGGGTTTTATTGATGTTAACAAATCTCCTGTTAAGGAGTGATCTGTTCTATGCTTACATGGATGCACCGGTTCGGATTTTGTGTATCTTTGTTACTTGTTTCTTCTGTTTGTTGGTCAAACACTGTTTGCATTTCATTTTTGTTATTTCAGTTACTTTAGTTGTACTTCCAGTTTGGTTGTTGGTTAATGATGTTTCATAATTCTTGTTCTTTTGCTTTAAGAACTTTTGATGGGTCTGTTGTAATCCATTCTGGATATTACCGTCTTCTTAAATTTGAAAACTGTTATTGAAAAATCTCTATGGAAGTCAGTTGATTGACCCTAACAGATATCTAGTTCAACTTGTTTTAAATTTTTACTTTATTTTGTTCCTGGATTCTAAACTAACTAACATTGTATCTTGAAGTATAAATTTATTAACTGCATAAAAATGTGTCTTTGCACATCCTCAAGTTCATTATCCTCTATCAAAATTGGGTCTTAAAATATTCAGTTTTATACTAACAAAAGTCAGTTGTCCAGTTAAAATTGCATTCTAAAATTGGAAACTGTGGTATCTAAGTACCTATTAAAGAGAATGATTAAAGTGTTAAGGATTTATCAGATTTTGGTACTTTACAGTGATGTACTTCTTGCTACACTATATCCAAATTCTTGTTAATGAAAAATTAATCAACTTAGGAAATCTTTAATTAATTAGTGCTGCAGATACTAAAGTTAACATTTATAGTACTACACTAAAAGTGTCTAGTTGGTACAAGTTATTAATTAAACATTATAGTTCAGTATTTCTCACGGTTTTGATATCTATAAGCCCTAAAATATGATTTTTGTGCTTTATTAGCTCATTTTCATACAGTTTATTGTTTGTATAAGCTATACACTTGCAGAATTGAAACTATATATATAGGGTCGGGTGTATCTTCTTCAGCATCAAGCTTGGAACTTCAGATCAAAAGTTTTGCTCCTAGCTAGAATATATATATATAATAAGTGAATTAGTTTACATACATTTGTGAAGAATAATTTATGTACAAATTGGACAGTATTGTAAAAACTGTTATATCATTTACTGCACTACTGTATGACTAACTTGCTAACCTCACTAACTAGCTTGATTTAAAAAAAAGATCTCGAGTTTGACTGACAATTAGCAAACTTATATATATGCATTAACAGAGGTAAAATTTTAAAACCTAAATGCATATATGTTTGCACAAAATCAAAAATGATTATCAAGAGTTTTGACTCAAAAATATCACGATTTGTTTCTTTTCTTATATTGAAATGGAGATATTAATCTGAATAAAATTTGGCAAGATAAATGGATCAATCGAGTAAAACAGATAAACTGTGATATTGTTCTATCTAAACTTGGTAAGATGATCTATATTTCCAACTACTGACTATAACTTTATATACAAAATTGCCTGCTAAAAGGAAATGACTCCAAATTTCAGTTATACAATCGATCGAACAAAGATCAAATTCAATGGCATTGGTTTACAATAAAATCTCACTTCATTTGGAAGTGAAAATAAAAACCGAGATAGTCTAAATACAGGTTTTCAATCAAATAAACCTCAAGTGCATAAATACAGAAGTAAAAATTCTAATTCTCATCACTTATCTCATAAAAGTATGACTCAAAATATAGTATATGAGTTCATCTTGTTTATTTAAATAAACAAGGACATTCTATTTAAGGAATGAGGATTTTAAAGGAGAAGAAGAAGTTAGAAACATAAGAGAATTCTTTAATCATACTTATAATACTTCAAGGGGAAGCTAATCATCTACTCTCATTCTATTCTTTCTGTTATTATCTAAATAAAAGGGGAAGAAGAAATTAGAACCCCCAATTTGAAAATTTTAAATATTCTTGCTAAAATAACATAAAAATCTACATCAAAATATATTTTTCCGATAAGCTGTTCAGTTTTGAAGGAATTAAATTCAAGAGATATAGAACAAGACTCTCTCCTTTTATACATTTATGTGAAAAATATTTTTCAAAATACATGCATACATTTAGGGGAAGCACACACTTAGAAAATTTTAAATTTTAAATTTTATTTGGTAAATACCAAAAAGGAGAAGATTGAAAGGACATCTTCGATTAATTACCTATTTTGGTATTTGCATAATTTAACATAAAATTTAAAACACGTATATCCTCTCTAAATAGGCATGAATTTAATTGACATAATCAAAAGTGAAAAGCCATATCTAGCAAAATAGTTTCAAAAATGATTTTAAGTATATTTAAATTGTTAAATATAAATATAAGAGATATTCCAATTTGCTGAAAAATCAAAATATATATTTAAGGAATATACTCTAAAATTCAAAGCAATGAGATCGTAAAAGAATTATCAGAATATGATCTTTCTTAGGCTCTCTTGCAATATTAATAAGGATTCACTTTTGAAAAAGGAATATCAGAACTTGGATATTCTTTAGAACGCTCGTGCTAAATTTATTTCAAATACATATATTTTTAAAAGGGATAAAATATTTTACACTCTTAGAAATTAATATTTGATAAAGAAATATTAATATCTCATTTTATCCCCCTTATCATGTTTTTCAAAGTAATATTTTCTCGCATCTCAAATATATTATTTATCAGAGAAAATACTATTAAATACTTAAAAATATTTCCAACACTCTCAAAATATTTTATATTTAAGTAAATATATTCTAAGTATTTATTATAGCCCAAACTGAGCCAACAAAGTCTATCTGCTTTCATAAAAGATAGTTCATATTTTTATTTGGAACCGAACCCTGATTTAATCATTTTAAATCCAAATAAAATACTTCCACTTGCTAGAAAATCTTGAAACTTAAGATTTTTACTTAAATCGTATTTTCTATGCATGGTTAAAGTTTCGTAATTTTTTGACAAATTTTGTTCGGGTGTGATTTTCGGGGTGTTGACCAAGCTACCTTTGACCAATATTGACCAAAACTTGTAGACCATCATTTTATAATATTTAGATAATTATCATATTTATGGTTGTATTTATTAAAGGGTTTTCAAATTCATTATATTTAATGGTGCCAATTACTTAATTAATTAAGTAATTAATGATTAACTGAAAAGCTAAAATCCATTATTATATAATTAATAGTTGCTGGGATTTTTGCTCCATAAACTTGTTTGTCCTATATGCAAGTTTCAAACAAACACAACTAAACCTCCACCTCATCAATCCACACCAGTCTCTTCATCCACCATTCATTTTAACTCAATCTCAACCACTCCCTTCACCTAACTCCTTCTATAAATAAACACCCACCCCCCACCATTTTATACACAAGCTAAGAGCTAATTAATTGATTAATTGCTGGGCATTTTCAAGAAGTATTCTCTCTACACACTCTCTAAAACCCAAACCCAAATACTTCATCTCAAAAACCTTCCCTCTTACAAATATATATCATATATTCAAGGTTTTTGATCTTCAAGCTTAGTTCCACCAACCAAGCTCTATCTTCCGAAGCAAAGCTCATCCATACCACTTTCTTGCCTCCCGAAGGGCTGCCCAAGTTCTACCAACAAACCAAAATCCGGCCGAACCTCCGGCAAATTTTTCCGGTGAACTTTTCCGTTCATCTCTTAAAAGTGGTAAACCTCTTAGCTTTTGTCCGAGTCTTAAACGACCACACTTAATATTCATATAAGAAGCTTGATAACACCTTCTCTTCATCTCTATAAGCTCCTATATAGAATAATTTAAAGAAAAACAAATCCGTACAAGGATTGTTTTCTACAAATTATACACTTCTTGCACGAAGTGATAATTTCATACAACGCTTGGTTTATATTCCTAACTAGCACTTGTGGGAATTAAATTACAAAGCTAGCATTTTATTCTTTAAACTTAAACACACTTATTTTGTCCATATATTGATATATTTGTTATAATTGTTTAACAAGACTTAAGCGACTTCCCTTACTAGCACCTTTCGTGTTCCGTGGGAAAAACTTAAGGCTTATATTATCTATATCTATATCTATATATTTATTATATTTAGTTGAAAGATTTAAGTAAATTCCATTACCAACACCTCTAGTATTTCGTGGGAAGATCTTAAAGCTTTTAAGTAAATATAAGTATATATATAATCGTATAAGAATTAAACGACTTCCCTTACTAGCATCTTCAGTATTTCGTGGGAAAAACTTAAAGCTTATATTGTATTATATATATATATACACATATAAATTGTGCTAATATAATTTAAATTATGCTCTTATATTTTGTAATATATTTTGTTTAAATTAAGCACATTTTATTCTCTCGGCCAAATATTTTATAAGTGCAATTATTTAAAGAATAAATGTAACATTCTCGATTTATAAAAGTCTACACCCGACTATATTAAACAAGAAATTATTTTATCAAAGATCCGAAAGCTATAACGCTTCACCAAGCACTTGATATATTTGTACGTCATCCGGTCAAGTTAAGTATATTACTAGTCTAAACTCTTTTTATCTATAACGAGTATAGTTTCGTAGATATTGTCTTCTCCGTTTTGCAGTGAGGTGAAGTATAGTGAGGTGATTCTCGTTCTAAGACCCAAGTCCTAGACGTACTAACGAGGAGTTAGTAGTCTTTGCACTGTGAGGAAGAAGAAAGACCTGTTGAGTGGCATTTATGACACTTTATAATGCTCTGAAAAGCTTTAAATTGGTGTTTTGTACTCAAGTTTTTGGTGTTTTAACGTGTTTTTGTAGTGTTTTTGCATTTCAAGCATTTATCAGGAATACAGGTACATTTGGATTGTTTGGATGCTAATTTGGTGTTAGGATGGTGTCTAGAATAGAAGCTCATGAAAAGACCAGCTCAAATCAGCAAGAAAAGAAAGAAGTCAGAAATTTCTCCAAATAGACGGCGCGCCCGCACTGTGATAGCGCGCGGCCCCACCAGGATGGCAGAATGTCAGCACGCCCGCGCCGGTCAACCGCGCGCCCGCGCCAGGTTGGGAAAATAAAATCGTGTTTCTTCTGGAATTTTGATCTATTAGACTTCTACTCTGCATGGGCTGCTATATATACATAATTCATCTTCATTTTTAAAAAGAAGACGTACCAGAGCTTAAGGAGAAGGTGTAAGAAGACCGTAGAGCATAATTCAACCAACGCGAAGAAGATCTAGTTTATTCTTGTGATTCTTTATTTTAAGTTGTAACTTTGGATGCTAGTTTTCTTATTCGTGAACCTATACTCTTGTTCCGTACTTGGTTTTATTTAAGTATAAAGACTACGTTTATTATACCATGCTTTCATCGGAACCCACATTGATGATGAGTCCGATTATGGGCTAATCGTTATCGTGGGGTTCTAACAGATTTATTTATGGATTTCTTTAGTTAATTCATTTCGATGCCTTAGTGTGTGGTGATTGTATGATAACCTAGTATTGGTTGTAGTTATTCGTCTTATGAGCGCCGCGAACTTATAAGATAGTGTGTTAATCTTTAATAAAGCGAAAGGGAATTTAAGGGTTTAGAACTTGCCATGCTAGTATAGGTTCATGTATTTATTATGCATGATTCGTAGGTAATTTTAACCATCTTACTTGCCCTATGTAATCACGATAGATAACTTGTGCATTAAACCATTATGTTGTCTGTTAGACATATTTGAGATGTCATGTCTAATATGATTCATGTTTAGTTTTCAGATCTTAACAAACAGGTCATATCAGGACTTACTGAAGTCAGGACTTACAAGAAGTCAGAACTTAATATTAGAACTTAAGGTCATATTAGAACTTAAGTGCGGGAGGACTTTCATATAAGGAAGGAAGCTGATTTACAGTAGAAGATCGAGACTAAATAAAAGAAGATATGCATGGAAAGAGTTAGAAGACTGGAAGACTTGTAGAAGATATCTGATTGATATATTTTAGGAGACAGAATTATATTTCATATCAATTAGAAGTTATCTTGTAACTGTGTACTATATAAACAGAGACTTTGGGTTTACACTATATGTGTTATCATTATCGAGAAGATTATACATTGTAACCTAACAGCTCTTAGTGATATTTGTTCATCACTGAGAGAGAACAGTTCCATTATAACAGAGTTTATCATATTGAATATATTTGTTTACTGTTACTTGTGTTCAAAATCGATTTGATTGTAGTAACACTGTATTCAACCCCCTTCTATAGTGTTGTGTGACCTAACAAGTGGTATCAGAGCTTTTCAGTTAACACACATACAGTAAAGATCCAAACAATCATGTCTGAAGAAGCACAAACTCCAACCAAGCCCACCAAAACTGAAGAAACTCAAAAAACTCAAACCCATAGTCGATATGAGACTATTAGGGTTCCCATACGGAGACCTTCTGAGTATCCCATATGGAAAGTGAAGATGGCTATGTTTCTGGAAGCTACAGATCCAGAATACCTTGACAGAATTAATGAAGGACCACATAAGCCTACCAAGCTCTCTGTTGTAGTTGCTGATCAACCAGCAAAGACCATACCAAAGGAGAAAGGTGAGTACACAGCTGAAGACATCTCATCTATTTCCAAGGATGCAAAGGTAAGGCATTTGCTGCACAGTGCCATTGATAATGTCATGTCAAACATGGTAATACATTGCAAGACTGCAAAGGAGATATGGGAAGATCTGGAGACAAGATGCCAGGGAACTGATGCAATCAAGAAGAACATGAGGACTATACTCACTCAAGAGTATGAGCACTTTGACTCAAAAGCTGAAGAGTCTTTAACTGAGTTATATGACAGGTTTGTCAAACTGTTGAATGATCTGTCACTGGTGGACAAGGAATATGATCTTGAAGATTCAAATCTAAATTTCCTTTTAGCTCTTCCTGGAAATTGGGATTTGAAGTCTACTACCATAAGAGACAACTATGACCTTACTCAAACTACTCCTGATGAAATTTATGGTATGCTCAAGACTTATGAACTTGAGATGGATCAAAGGAGCAAGAGGCATGGAAGAAAGTCAAGGACAGTTGCTCTTAAGGCTGAGGAGGAATCTCGTAAAGTTGTTGCCTCAAAAAAGGGCAAAGGAAAGGCTCTCATCATAAAGTCTGATTCAGAGTCATCATATTCTGATGATGATGATGCTTTATATGTTAGAGATAAAGTGTTAAAATTGAATGAATCTCTAAAATCTGACTTAGAAAAAGAAAGAGAGATTATCAGAACTTGGACTAACTCTGGCAGATCAACTCAGAATTTATTAAGTAGTGAAAACTGGAAAGAGGGCTTAGGTTATGGAGATGATAAAAGTGAAAAAGGAACTGAACAAACTGAGTCAATTGTTATTAAACAGACTGCTAAGCCAAAGGTAAATCCTGTTAAGTTTGTAGTTAAAACTATAATATCTGATTCTGAAAAGATGAAAGAGTCCATGACAGAAGTTAAGGAAAAGTCAACTTCTGACAAATTAGAACATGATAAACCAGCTCAAGTAAACATAGACTTAATGACAAAGAAGCAGCTTAAGCATAAGCTAAAAGAGATTAGGAATGTCAACAAGGTAAAGGAAGCTAGGAAAAAAAGGAATGGAAAGGAAGGTGTGAACAAAAGAAATAACTATATGCCTGTTCCTAATGCTCCTAGAAATAAATGTTATAACTATGGAAACACTAACCATCTTGCTTCTTTTTGCAGGAAGAATAAGAATATAAACTCTTTACCTCCTAGATCAGGAGTTAAGAGTCAGTGTGTTAGGTTTAAGCCACAAAATCCTTATTTTCATTGCAGTAGTTTATGGCATTCCATTTATACTTGTAAGGAATATCATAGTTTATACTATGATTATTATCAATTAAAACCTTCTTTGAAGAAAGTTACTTTAATTCCTTCTAGTGTAAAGTCTGATGCAAAGTCTGATATAAGTTTTGATAAACATGTTAGCATAAACTCTAAAATTAAATTCGCTGCAAATGTTAACAAACTTAAAAATGCCAAAGGATCCAAGCAAGCTTGGGTCCTTAAAACTAACCATTAATGGTCTTTGTGATTGCAGGGCAACAGGAAAGATATCCTAGTGTTGGACAGTGGATGTTCAGGACATATGACTGGAAATAAAACCCTGTTATCAGACTTTATGGAGAAAGCTGGCCCAGGAGTTTCTTATGGAGATGGCAATATGGGAAAAATTATGGGATATGGCAATATCAATTTTGGGAATGTCATCATTGAATCAGTAGCTCTTGTCTCAGGACTTAAACACAATCTGCTAAGTGTGAGTCAAATCTGTGACAGAGGTTATCATGTGGATTTCTTTGAAGAACACTGTGAAGTTGTAAGCAATTCTACAGGCAAAGTGGTTCTGAAAGGTTATAGGCATGGTAACATTTATGAAGCCAGACTTTCAACAAGTTCTGATGGTTATGAAATCTGTCTGTTGAGTAGAGCATCAATTGAAGAAAGCTGGAATTGGCACACTCTCTCATTTAAACTTCAACAACATAAATGAGCTAGTAAAGAAAGATCTTGTGAGAGGACTGCCAAAATCAGTATTTGCTCCTGATGGCCTTTGTGATTCATATCAAAAGGCAAAACAAAGAAAATCTTCATTCAAGAGCAAAACTGAATCCTCAATTCTTGAACCATATCACCTACTACATGTTGACCTATTTGGTCCAGTCAATGTCATGTCTATTGCAAAGAAGAAATATGCTATGGTTATAGTGGATGAGTTCACAAGGTACACTTGGGTGTATTTCTTGCACAAGAAGAATGAAATTGCATCTACTCTAACTGATCATGTCAGACAACTGGATTAATTGGTCAAAGATTTTGTTAAAATTATAAGAAGTGATAATGGCACTAAGTTCAAGAATTCAATCATGGAAGAGTTCTGCAAATAACATGGAATCAAACAGGAATTTTCTGCACCTGGAACTCCACAGCAAAATGGAGTTGTAGAAATAAAGAACATGACTCTCATTGAAGTTGCACGAACTATGCTTGATGAAGCAAAGCTACCAACCTACTTTTGGGCCGAAGCTGTGCAGACTGTTGTTTTACACAGAATGCTACACTCATAAAAAAGCATGAAAAAATAGGATATGAGATGGTGAAGAAAAAGAATACAAATCTGAAATACTTTCATGTATTTGGTCGTAAGTGTTTTATTATTAAGACTCATCCTGAACAACTGTCAAAATTTGATCTAAAAGCTGATGAAGGAATTTTTGTTGGATATCCACTTTCCACAAAAGCCTTGAGAGTCTACAATTTAAGAACAAGGGTTGTCATGGAATCTATCAATGTATCTTTTGATGATAAGAAGATTACTGGACTTGAAGATTTCAATGATCATGATCAGCTGAGATTTGAAAATAAAGATTTAAATTCTGATTCTGTAAATTCTGATGACTTAAACTCTGATCCTGTAAGTTCTGACGGATTAAGTTCTGATGTCATTGAAACCATGGTAACAACTCCAAAAGAAAATGCACCTGTCTAGGGGGAGCAAAATGAAGATCCTATCACAACTCAAGACTCTCAAGAAGCATCAGAACCTATCACTGGCTCTTCAAGTTCTGATTCATCAAATTCTGATAAGACAAATTCTGATAACTATGGAAACTCTGATTCTTCAAATCCTGAAGGATCTAACTCAAATTCTGAAGACTCAGAGAGCATAACTAATGGGGGAGCATCAGAAAATGCTAATGGAGATAACATGGATCATGGGGGAGGATCTAGTTCTAGAAATCAACTTCCATCTGCAAGGAAGTGGACCAAATCACATACACCCGACTTAATAATTGGAGATCCTGAAGTAGGTGTCAGAACTAGAACTACAACATCAAATAAATGTCTCTATCATTCTTTTCTATCTCAGATTGAACCAAAGAAAGTGGAAGAAGCTCTTCAAGATGTTGATTGGGTGCAAGCAATGCAGGAAGAGTTAAATGAATTTGAAAGAAATAAAGTCTGGACCCTAGTGCCAAGACCAAAGAACAGATCAGTTGTTGGCACAAAGTGGGTGTTCAGAAACAAAACTAACAGTGATGGCATAATTACAAGGAACAAAGCAAGGCTGGTTGCTAAAGGCTACTCTTAACAGGAGGGTATTGATTATGATGAACATTTCCACCAGTTGCTAGATTGGAAGCCATAAGAATCTTTTTAGCTTATGCTGCTCACAAAAAGTTTAAAGTCTTTCAAATGGATGTGAAAAGTGCTTTTCTCAATGGAGAATTGGAAGAAGAGGTATATGCTGAACAACCTCCCGGCTTTGAAGATCCAAAATTTCCAAATCATGTCTACAGATTAGACAAAGCACTTTATGGCCTTAAGCAAGCTCCAAGAGCATGGTATGAGACTTTAGCTCAATTCCTTCTGGAAAGTGGATTTCACAAAGGCACAATTGATAAACCATTGTTCTACCTCAACCATGGAAAGGACTTACTTTTGGTACAGATATATGTTGATGATATCATATTTGGTTCTACAAATACGAAGCTCTGTGAAAGATTTGCAAAGCAATGCAGTCAAGATATTAAATGAGTATGATGGGAGAACTTAGTTATTTTCTGGGACTTCAAGTCAAGCAAAATGAAGAAGGTACTTTTATTCGTCAATCCAAGTACACCAGAAATTTACTCAAGAAATTTGGAATGCAGGACTGTTCAACTGCATCCACTCCCATGGCCACTGCAACCAAGTTAGATAAAGATTCTGGTTTATCAGTAGATATTACTAACTACAGAGGTATGATTGACTTATTACTCTATTTAACTGCTAGTAGATCTGATATCATGTATGCTACCTGTCTTTGTGCAAGATTTCAGGCTGATCCAAGAGAACTTCATTTAATAGCTGTGAAAAGAATTTTCAAGTACCTCAAGGGTACAGCTGATCTAGGATTGTGGTATCCTAGAGAATCAGATTTTAAGCTAATAGGTTACTCAGATGCAGATTTTGCAGGATGCAAAATAGACAGGAAAAGCACAAGTGGAAGCTGCCAATTTCTTGGAGGCAGATTAGTTTCTTGGTTTAGCAAGAAACAGGAATCAATTTTCACATCAACTGCGGAAGCAAAATATATTGATGCAGGAAGCTATTGTGCACATATTCTTTTGATGAAGAATCAGTTACTGGATTATGGGTTAGAATTTTCTAAAATACCTATTTACTGTGATAATCAAAGTGCTATTGCTATGACAGGTAATCCAGTTCAACACTCAATGAAAAAGCACATCAGCATTAGGTACCGTTTCATAAGGGAACATGTAATGGAAGGTACAGTGGAATTGCATTTTGTTCCAATAGATCAACAACTAGCAGATATCTTCACAAAACCACTATGTGAAGCTACTTTTACAAGACTGGTAAATGAACTTGGAATGGTTTCAGGTTCTTTCTCTAAATCTGCTTAGTTTTTGTTCTCATGCATCAGACTTTATGATCAGTGTTTACAGATTGTCTTATCTTCATGTAATATGTGCTTAAATTGAAATACATTAAATGCTGATTGTTATCTGATGTGGATCTATATACTCTGATAGTGATTTGAATGTTCTGTGACTATTCAATCCAATGAGGATTACTGTGCTAGATACTGACCTAGTAGTCTTTAACATACTAGAAATCCCATGTTTGAATTAATTGTTTATGTGGAAATTCATTAACACAAGCAAATTATGATTTTGAGCTTAGTCAAATTTACTTTGTGTATCTTATTACTAAGTCACAAACTAGATTCTTGCTTCTTATCTGTCAAATTCTGATGTCAGTAAATCTTAAGGATGAACCACATGCTTGATAAGCCTCACTTATCTGAAGAAAAGAAAAGAAAAGAAAGAAAATAAAATTAAAGTTAGGTACTCCTTTGAGATCTATAGTAAATATGTGGAAGGGAAGACCCAAGTGCATTGCTGGTATTAAGTAATATGCATTAGAAAAGCAAATAATTTTTTTGGTGATTTTTCACATTCTCTGATTACTGGAGAAATACTCTGATAACAACATAAATTCTAATAAGCAGTTGTGACTCACTTACACTGAGAAGCCACTGTAAAAAGGAATTTCAAAAGATGCATAAAATGAGCACAAACAGTTGAGGTGGACTTTTGCATAAATTCATTCTATAGTAGACTTCATTATTAATGACAAATTTTAAGCATTTTTCTTAGTTATGCCTTAATTATAAGATGTACTAAAATTTATCAGACTTTAATCTTTATCTGATATTTTGCTAATGCACACACTATCACTCCATATGAATGATGAAAATGACTGTGGTAATTAAGTTGTTTTTGACAAACAGTTAAGTGTCATTTGCATAAATTCCGAGGACAAGTTCTAATGGAAGTTCTGATGATTAAACTCTGATGAAACAAGTCAGTATTTGTATGAAGAATCACTGATACAAACATTCACTTTTTGAGTACAGAAGTCATGTTCTGATGACTGTTAAAATCTGATAATAGTCAAATTCTGATATTAAATCCTGATGGAAACTCTGATGCTTACGTGGCATTATTCTTTACTTGACTTATTTGTGATAAAGACCGTAACAGTCATATTTAATACAAATATAATTAGGTGAGATAAAAACAACCATAATCATTTGGGTTAGTGGTAAACGTGTTTGTCTTGAAAAACTGCATGTGCATAGTAATTATTGCTTATTTCTCGTGCCTACTAACTCTGCTTTAACTAGTTACTGGCTGACAGGTGTACAAGTGACAATTTTACTTCTAAAAAGGACTCTTGAGTGGAGAGAGTATATATGGGAGTTAAAAGATTTTCAAATCTTTTACCTACTTTTCTATTCTTAATCTCTCTTATTCTCTCTCTCTCTCTAATATTCTCTGAAGCTTTTTCATACAGGACTTTTATCAAACACCTTGTGCATAATATATTTTCTCACTTATTTCTTACAGAAATGGTACCAAAAGATATTATTTTTAATGGAGCGAAGTTTGTCCCCAACAATTACTTGGCTATTCTTAGGAAGAGTGAAGCCCCATCAGATCTTCACTTCGTTCAAGATTTTCTCGCTAACTCTAAGATAGGTTATGCACTGACCCAACCAGACACATTCTCAGGAACTCAAGTGCTAGAGTTCTGGAGGTCAGGCGTGTATGATGATGGTGGTGCCAATGGGTCCCCAAGTATTGTCTTTACTATAGGGGAGGATGCCCATGTGGTGACTTTGGCCACAGTTCGACAAGCACTCCATCTGCCAGAAAACTACACATATTCAACAGTTGAAGAACCAGTTCTTCAACAGCTAATTGCCAATCTGGGCTATGAGAAGACTCTGGCGAAGCTGGGACAGTTGAAGAGACCTCACATAAGGAGGGAATGGAGTTTCTTCTTCGACTGCATCACCAGGACTTTTGCAAACAAGTGCTCCAATTTTAATGCAATCCCAATTCTCAGTCAACAAATCGGGTATGCTCTCATCAATCAAACTCATTTTAATTATGCAAATTTTGTTTTAGGCTTTATTGGGGATAGGATGACAGAAGATAGAAACACTGTATATTTTGCTAGATTCTGTCAGCTTATTTAAAGTTCTTGTTGTTCTGATGCACCCCAATTAGCAAGTGAGTTAATTGCACCATTTAAGCTTGCTAAGAGAGCTTTTACAGTCTTATTATCTGCTGTTAATAAGAAAACTGTTTTGAGGCCCCTCCAAATTCCCATATCAGTCAAACAGTTTTTGGTAAATTCTGTTCCAAACATATACACTGCCTTATATCCTAATGTCCAACCATCCCAACCTCCATCAAAACCTCCAACCACTACACAAACAACAACTTCTCAACCACAACCACAACCTACCATCAGGATATATTTCAAACCAACACAGTCATCTCAACCTCAACCATCAGCACATACCATCAGACCTTCACCTTCCAGGCCAAAGAGGACAAAGTATGTTCCTCAGCCTTCACAAAAGAGAAGGAAAATGATTCTCAGGGATGAATCCGATAGTAAAGAGGAAGCACAGGTTCATGCATCAGAACCTCTGACAGTTGAAGCTGAGAATGTCACTTCTCAGAAAGAAACCGCAGCTCAAGATTCTGATTCCTTGAAAAGAAAGAGAACTTTAAGTTCTGATGCTGCTAAAGCAACTCCTTCATTGGCAAGGAGATTGAATAAAATGAGGGCAAAGAGGTATAATGCTAAGTCTCCATCAGAAGATACCGAAGAAGCTGAGGAAGGAGATCAGGAATCTCTGATCTCAAAAGAGCCAATTATCATTGAATCTCTGCCACCTCCAGCTAAAGAAAAAGATACTGTTCATGATACAGTGGTTACACATCCAGTCTCTCCTCTTCATGAAGATATTACAGTTGATGATTCAGGCTTAAGTCCTGAAATTGACATCAATAGGCTGCACATTCCAACTGTTCTTTATCTGGAAGCTCCAACAGCAGCTCATACATCTCCAACTAATTCTCCAATTTTACATGCTGATGCAGAGATACCATCTACACCTATTCTGGATCAAGAACCTGAAGATAAGAATTTAGATGAAATTGTTCCAGAATCTCCAGTTGCTTCACACACTCTGGTACTGTCAGAAGATAATGAGTCTTCCTCAAGTTCAGAAGACAGTGTTTCTGTTGATACTCCTGCTTCCATTCTAGGAAAGGAGGCACTAATTGAGAAGTTTGTTGAACAAGCTGCTCCTATTCCTTGGGAAGATACTCACAGAGGTGTGGAGTTTACCAAGAAGTGGAATGAAACTGACTTCATTTCAAACTCCAAAGTACCGACAGACCATTTTGGAAAAGCTGATGAGTTGCTCAAAAATTCTAATTTCAAGACATAACTCAAAGTGATAGCTCTGTCTACCAAAAATATTCAAGGTCTACACTATCCTATTCAAGAAAAGATTGACAAACTTCTAGAAAAGGCTGAAAATATGGATATGGAGACCAAGATTGACAAAAAAAGGTTTTTCAGACCTATTTCTAAAAAGGTAGAAGCAATTGAGAAAACTCAAGAGAAGCAACATGCCCAAATTACTGAGGTCCTAGCTAATCAAGCTTCTCAACAGGTTCAATTGGATGAGATTCAATCTTCAGTTGAACTTCTTCTCTCACTTCTACTATCAGATGATGCCAAAAAGGGAGAGAAGTTAGTTAAGTCCAAATGCTCAAATGATCAATTACTGAAAAAGAAAGATGATGAAATTGATGACCAGGGAAACCTTAGCAAGGGTGGAGGTCAAGGTTAAAGTAAAGGGAAAAGCAACAAGGTTTCTACAAGGAAACTAATTACTGATGCAAGAAAATCTTCTACTCAAAAGAAGACAAGTTCTGAAGCTGCTCAAACTCAAAATCTGATAGCAAGTAGTACTGAAACTCAAAATCTGATATCAAGTTTTGATGAACAAAGTCTGACAAAGCCTGATGTTCTAATACAAGGTGGAAGTCAAGATTCTCAAAAGTTCATGCAAACTCTGAAGCTCAAGGGGAAGCAGACAACAGTCTACTACAAGGATCCCAAGATTCAGACACTTGATGAGGAAATTGCTAGAAGATTATTTTTGAAGCATAATCCAGGAATGGATTTAGAAAATCTCAAGGAGGAAGAAGCTAGATTTAAAGCTGAAAAGAAAAATCTAAAGCCAAAAGCTTATGTTGCAAAGAAACCTCCAAGGCCTTAGGTAAAAGGCATTGTGAGCAAGGAGAAGTCACAAACTGAGGCATCAAAGCCCAAGACAAGATCACAATCTGAGATTGATCCCAAAGACAAAGGGAAAGGAAAAGTTGATGAACCAATTAAGCCACTGGAGATGAAAATTCCTCAAATTCTGATAAAGCCAGTGTGCAAAATGGTTCAAGTTACTGATGATAATCTTGCTGAAGATAAAGATGTTCAAACTCTAAAAAGAAAGAAGATTTCTGAAGAATCAAAGACAACCTCTGACAAGGTTCAAGTTGTTTAGAGTGAAGAACTGTAAGCTATAACTGAAATAACAAGTTCTGGTAAAGTCATCAAGTCAAACTCTGACAGTGCTCAAGTTGATTTAGACAAAATGGAAGTAACTGATAAAAAGAAATTTCTATGGAAAAATGTCAAACCATCAGATCCAAAGAAAAACCAATTGCTGTCTACATTCATGACTATTAGGTTAAATGTTAGAGAACCAAGAGATAGGGCTGGACTAGGTTCTGATGAAGCAAAGATTAAGACAGGAGTTGAAGTTGCTACTAGAGATCCATTTCTATTGACTGACAGACCGCTTGAAGATGTTACACAGAAACATCTTGATAAGGTTATCTCTATTCAAGTGGTACTGGATGCTCATGACAAGCACAATGTTAAGGAAAATCTGATTTTAATTCTTGAAGATGGAAGGACATATCAGATGTCAGAATCAGATGTGCTGAATAAATCACTGAAAGAACTTTAATTCTTTCATTTCCTATTAGAGGTAAAGTCTGATATTACCAGGAGATGGTCAAACTTCATATTGAAGACCATCAGAGATAAAGCAAGAATTTCTGGTTCAAGATTTACATAATTAATTCCTAGTATTGTTGAAAATAATGGAAGTGAAATTCCAATGAAGAAGAATTCTGCTAAACTTGAAGTGATTCTGAAACAGAAATGTCTATGCTACAATGAAGATTCTTCTCATCCTAGAGTAATAAGACTGAATGATGGTTTGGAAAGAAACCATATCTTTGCTTTAAGGACTGCAATCTACCAGATTGGAAATCAAAATGAAGAGATGAAGCAAGTCAAGACTACAATATCTCAAGTCCTGAGGATTAATATAACGACTTGTGTATTTTTTTTATTTTAATATTTAAAAGTATAATAAAGGTTTAAATAATTAAATAAAATATGTGTAATGGTTTTGGTATGAGTTGTTGATTGTTATTTATTATTTGTGATCTGTTGATATGTGGGATGGAATTGTGTGATTTACTAGTGAGTTATACGATTTTATTTGACTTGTAACAATGATTTTATTGTAGTTTTAATTCCATAAATATTTGGATTGTCTTTAAAATTGGTTTTCTATTTTATAATTTCAATAATTATTTATAGGACTTTATAAAATTGAGAAATTAATATTCTATTAATTAATTATTTTTTAAATGATTTTCTGAGTGTGTTTATTTGTAAAATCCATATTTAATTCAGGAATTCTTTAAAAATCATGAAACTTATATTTTATTAAGTTTATATTATTCTGAGAATTTTAAAATTATTTTGGAAATTTTCGGGAATCGTTTCACCCGCGCGTCGTTTCGTTATTTGTTAAAAAGCGGGTACAAAGAGCACCTTAAACAATGTTTTAAAAATTACAAAAATTATTTCTTTGTAAACTTCGGGATATTTATGATATTTTGATATTATTTTCGTAATTTTTGGGAATTGTTTTGCGTGCACCTCGGTCCGTTAATTTCAAATTTCGGGGCAACCCGGACTTTAGAAATCCTTACAGCTACGTGTACATTTTATAAATAAAGTTAGGGGCACATGTTTGTGCCCTGTGTCTAGTTGCTACACCTGTTAAGGAAATAAAATATTTTTTTTATTTACTCCCTCTCCAGTTCATCTCGGTGCCCCGGTTTAATCACACAGTCTCTCACTCTCGATCTCCTCTTTCTCTCTTTTCCCTTCCTTCTGTTAATCCCTTTCTTCTTTGGCTTTGCTGCAGTTGCTGTCCTTTCTTTCTCTTTCTTTTACAGCCGCCACTGTTGTTTTCCGGTGGGTTCAATTCTTGTGCTTCAGTTTCATTTCAGTCTATTACATGCATATATACATATGTATATGTGTGTTTATATATGTGTGTGCATTGTTGTGTTG
The DNA here is from genome assembly GCF_009905375.1 of Apium graveolens. Taxonomy (NCBI): domain Eukaryota; kingdom Viridiplantae; phylum Streptophyta; class Magnoliopsida; order Apiales; family Apiaceae; genus Apium; species Apium graveolens. The sequence goes on from NC_133653.1 coordinate 232,751,413, forward strand.
CTGTGTGCGTGTGTGTGAGGTGTTGTGTGTGTGTGTCGACCGTGTGTGTGTGTGCTCCCCTGTTCGTTTCTGTTGATTTTGCTGTTGGGCTTGTGCTGATTTTTTTGTTAGGCCTTGTTGGGCCGAGTTGTGCAGTGGATTTATTGTTATAATCCTAAAATCTTATTTCCTTTTTATTCAGGAATTATTGAGTAAAATTCATGATATTATTAATTCGTGTGGGAAATATTTTTAGTTAATCGGTATAATTTATTTGGATACTCGAATATTTTTGGGCACCAATAAATTTTGCCGCCGTACCGCGATGACTCGTTACGAGCGGACGGTGGACGGTGATGACGATGTTCTGAGTCCTAAATAAATAAAATGATTACGTAAAATGTTTCGGACTTAAATAAATAATTTCGAATGGTGTTGTGAGGTACGTTGTATAAAATGATGGAGTGATATTGTGGATTGTTGTGATTGTTGACGTCAATTGTAATCGACGGGTAGTCTTATAAACAAAGAAGTTGCTGCCAAAATTTTCTAAAAATATATTTGTAAACGTACGTACTTATATTCTGTGTGTTACCCCTAATTGTGTTTGGGCTACGTGATTATGTGTATAATAACTATACGAGTCGGGTTATCGGATTGGGTTATTAGGATTTGAGGATATCAAGCATGTCGGTATAACTAATTAGGGTACTCTGTATTTATAGATCCCAATCGTGTTTCCCCAGGACCAAAGCCAGCGTGAAAGCTACTTAGGGTATTGTAAAGCGTTGCAAGGCAGGTACCCCTGACCATTCTTTTATGGTTTAGTACGTATGAATAGCTAAATGTTTTACTTTCATAATGGAACATAAATGTTTTAAGTTACGTATCCCCTGTAGTTATAAATCACTGTTTTCAAATTATTTTGGGGAAAAGTAACTTCGAAAGGTACCTATCTCGAATGAAATGATTTGTGAAATGGATTTTATATGTGTGCTGGTAAAATGAATCGTTTTGAAATGAGATAGGTACAAGTGTTTTGAAAACTGGATAAAACGGTCAGATATGGGATACATTGGGGCCAGAGTAGGCCTATTGAGGTGGCGTAAGAGGCTAATTCGGTTGCGCGCACTATAAAACCGATTAGTCCAGCAGGTCAGAGACCTAGCTAGTCTCTGAGTTCCAGAACAGGTAAATGGGATGGCAGTTAGAGCCGTCTGGTGTTGATAGCCTGATAAGCTATCTTCACATATCCGCTACGTATCTGATTTGGATTTATGATTTCCATAGAGTATAACTAGTTGATACGGTGATTTTATAAAAGTGATTAGCATGCTAAAATTTGACTCTGGTATTTACACAGCACACTACTATGTTATTTTGATAAAGCATGCTAGTTAGTGATATCCAGTTATCTCCGATTCTTATTATAAAATGTTGATATCATGATTACAGCTCTGTTCCTATTATTGTTACATTACTGCTTTTATTCCATTATTCATATGTTGGTGCTGCTGAGCGATTATGCTCACCCTTATAAACTGTTATGTATATCTCGCAGATGCCTAGAAGACCAGTTAGACATACCCTTGTTCCCGCCCCTTCTGGACCCGGCTCCTCTGAGGTAGTTTGTATCAGGCCATGAGGTCTGATGAGTTGCTGAATAAAGTTAGAGTGTGTTAGATGTTGAATAAAGGGTTTGTAATAATGAGAACCTGAATTATACTTGAACCTGGATCGGATCTTGGTTTGGGGTCAAGTTAGTATATTTTAATAATAATCTCGTTGTTTATATTTTTGGTATTTGTGTTTGGTGACGTCAACTCTTGACCTCGGGGTTGAGACCGTCACAATTAAAGAAGAAAAGCTGATATCAAGCTTTGTCAAGAATCATCATGGATTCAGATTGACTCAGTGATATTGGTAAAAGCTACAAGGACTGTAAGTTGTAGTTAGTTATCTAGTTAAAATCTTACTGCATTTGTACTTAAATGTTTTTGACATCATCAAATCTATTAACTTGTATATTTTGCATAATTTACAAGTTGGGGGACATTGTTAGATATATTTGAGATATCATGTCTAATATGTTCATGTTTAGTTTTCAGATCTTAACAAACAGGTCATATCGGGACTTACTGAAATCAGGACTTACTGGAAGTCAAAACTTAATATCAGAACTTAATACCAGAACTTAAGGTCATATCAGAACTTAACTGTGGGAGGACTTTCATATAAGGAAGGAAGCTAATTTACAGTAGAAGATCGAGACTAAATAAAAGAAGATATGCATGGAAAGAGTTAGAAGACTGGAAGACTTATAGAAGATATCTGATTGATATATTTTAGGAGACAGAATTATATTGCATATCAATTAGAAGTTATGTTGTAACTGTGTACTATATAAACACAGACTTTGGGTTTACATTATATGTGTTATCATTATCGAGAAGATTATACATTGTAACCTAGCAGCTCTTAGTGATATTTGTTCATCACTGAGAGAGAATAGTTTCATTGTAACAGAGTTTATCATATTGAATATATATTTTTATTGTTACTTGTGTTCAAAATCGATTTGATTGTAGTAACACTGTATTCAACCCCCTTCTACAGTGTTGTGTGACCTAACATTGTCAAATTCTATAGACATATAGGGTCTCAATATAATTGGTGTCTATTCAACTTCTATCTCTTTTGTGGATGTCTGGTAGTATGGTATTCGTACAACGAAAGTTGGCATTTATCAGTTTCATGTTTATATGATTAGTGTCATCACCATTACATGCTAAGGTTAAGAACGAAAAGGCTATTGAATGAAGTATTTAATGAAGTTAGAATCCAATGTTTGTGTCATATATTATTCAACTTTCTTTAATCTCCTAGTTTGTGTTCTTTAGTATAACTCTTAGTTAATCTTAGTTAAACAACCTCAATTTGTTATTCGTCTTAGCATTAGATAATAATCATACTAGTGTTGCATAAATACATTGATTGAAATTAGCCTAAACCAGTCCCTGTGGGAACGAACTAGAATTAATTTTATATTACTTGCGATCACATATACTTTGCGTGAATATTAGCACGTGTTCTAGCCCTAACAAGTTTCTGGCATCGCTGTTGGGGACTGCGTTGTTAATTTTTAGTTTATGTGTTTGTCATCATTGGTCGTTAAAGTTCAGTGACTCAGATTTTGTTACTTACTTATTTCCTTGATGTGTTTCAGGTACTCTAGCGAGCGTGTATGCATACGCGTTCTCGGTCTCGTAAGAGAAAACTGGATCAAGCTGAGGAAGAAGTTGTAGTCGAGGAGAAAGTTGAAGAAGAGATCTTAGTTGAGAAAGAAGAAGAGGTTCTTATTGCAATGGGAGAACCAGAAGCGAATCCAAAGGCTTTGATGGACTACTCTCAACCAAAGATCAATGATATCCAGTCTAGCATTGTTAGACCAACCATCTCGGCTAATACCTTTGAGATCAAGTCGAGAAAGATTAAGATGATACAGAACTCAGTTCGGTTTGGGGGTTCTTCGACAGAAGACACCAACATGCACATCAGAGATTTCATCGAGATCTGCGACACTTTCAAGTTCAACGGAGTTTCTGAAGATGCTATTAGGTTGAGGCTTTTCCCATTCTCTCTGGGGGATAAAGCTAAGTGCTGGTTACATTCTCTACCACCAGGGCCTATCACCAAATGGGAGGATCTTGCTCAAAAGTTCTTAACTAAATTCTTTCATATGGCAAAGACTGCTGTAATCAGAAACACACTTACTCAATTTGCTCAGCAATCTGGACAATCTTTATGTGAGGCTTGTGATTGATATAAGGAGATGCTTAGGAAGTGTCCTCATCATGGGATGCCTGAATGGATGATCATTAACTGTTACTATAATGGTTTGGGTGCTACTTCTAGACCCATGCTTGATGCAGCATCAGGAGGAGCCTTGTGGGCTAAAAGCTACGATGAAGCTTATGAATTGATTGAACTGATGCCTGCTAATGAATACCAGCTACTCAGAGACTATCTCAGGGCAAGGTAGCAGGAATTCTGGAGTTGGATGCAGTTACTGCTATAGCTGCTCAACTTAAGGCTTTGACGATGAAGGTGGATTCTCTGTCTAATTATGGAGTTAATCAGATCACTAGTGTCTGTGAGCTTTGTGCTGGTGCCCATGAGACTGATCAGTGTGCCATTTCTAGTGAATCAGCTCAGTTCGTGGTCGCAGCAACCTGTACCAGCCACCTATCATCCTAACAACTGCAATTATCCTAACTTTAGCTGGAGCAACACTCATAATGCGGTTCAGTAGACTTATCATCACTATCTAGCAAAACAGTACAACCCCCTAGGTTTCAGCAACCATAATACACACCAAGGCAATAACTCCAGCTGCAACAGTCTAATGAAAAATCTGAATTGGAAGAGTTGAGGCTCATGTGCAGGAGCCAAGCGGTTTCTATCAAGACCTTGGAAAATCAAATTGGACAAATTGTCAATGCTTTGTTAAATCATCAACCTGGTACACTTCCTAGTGACACTGAAGTACCATGAAGAAGGGAAGCTAAGGAGCAAGTAAAGGCAATTACATTAAGGTTTGGGAAGGTTGCAAGTCTCGAACACTCTCAAGTTTCGGATGAAGAAGATGTAGGTGAGGAAGAAGTATAGAAGGAAGCTAAAGTGGAACCAAGGAAGACTACTGTTGACACACTCCTCCTGAGGGTAATACAAGGGAGAACCATATCTATCCTCCACCTCCCTTTCCTAAGAGGCTGCAGAAGAAAAGGCTGGATAAGCAGTTTGAAAAGTTTCTGGAGGTGTTCAAAAAACTTCACATAAATATACCTTTCGTTGAAGCTCTTGAACAGATGCCTAGTTATGCGAAGTTTATGAAAGGTATACTTTCTCAAAAAGTGAAGCTGGATGACTTAGAGACAGTGGCTCTCATGGAGGAATACAGTGACGTGCTGCAACAAAAGTTGCCTCCGAAGCTTAAAGATCCTGGAAGCTTCACTATTCCTTGCACCATTGGAAAAGTGTCATTTGACAAATTCTTATTTGACTTGGGATCTAGCATCAATCTGATGCCTTTGTCAATCTTCAAGAAGTTGGACTTACCTTATCCAAAACCTACTTATATGACTCTGCAGCTGGCTGATCATTCTATAACATATCCGCGAGGCATTGTTGAGGATGTTTTGGTCAAGGTGGATAAACTCATCTTTCCTACTGATTTTGTAATTCTTGATTTCGAGGAGGATAAGAAGATTCCCATAATCTTAGGAAGACCGTTCTTGGCTACTAGTCGAACCTTGATAGATGTGCAGAAGGGTGAGCTCATCATGTGCGTGCTGGATCAATATGTCACTTTTAATGTGTTCAATGCCATGAAATTCCCTACGGAAAATTAGGAGTTCTTAAAAGTGGAGTTGGTCAATTCTGTGGTTACTTCAGAACTTGATCAATTGCTAAGGTCTGATGCCTTAAAAAAGGCCTTGTTGGGAAATTCTGATAGTGAAGATGATGAAGGTGATGAGCAATTACAATATCTAAATGCTTCTCCCTGGAAGAGGAAGATGGATATACCTTTTGAATCTCTTGGAATGGAGGAGCTGAATAAATCTCCCAAGTGCCTCAAACCATCTATTGAGGAAGCTCCTACACTTGAGCTTAAACCATTACCTGAACACTTAAGGTATGCTTTTTTAGGTGATGCATCTACTTTACCTGTTATTATTGCATCTAACCTTTCAGGTAGTGATGAGAAAAAACTCTTAAGAATTCTGAGTGAGTTCAAATCGGCAATTGGATGGACTATAACAAATATTAAGGGAATCAACCCTTCTTATTGCATACATAAAATTCTGCTAGAGGAAGGTAGCAAGCCTACGGTTGAGCAACAAAGAAGGCTAAATCCTATCATGAAAGAAGTTGTGAAGAAGGAAATTCTCAAATGGCTGGATGCAGGGATCATCTATCCCATTTTTAACAGTTCTTGGGTGAGTCCAGTTCAGTGTGTACCAAGAAAGGAGGTATCACCGTTGTTGCTAATAAGAAGAATGAGCTCATTCCTACTCGAACAGTCACGGGATGGATATTTGCATGGATTACAGGAAGCTGAACAAGGCCACGAGAAATAATCACTTCCCTCTGCCTTTTATTGATCAGATGCTTGACAGATTGGCTGGGCATGAGTACTACTTTCTTTTGGATGGCTATTCGGGCTATAATTAGATTTGTATCACTCCAGAAGATCAGGAAAAGACTACCTTCAGTTGTCCATTTGGTACTTTCGCCTTCAGAAGAGTTTCTTTCGGGTTGTGTGGAGCACCGACCACATTTCAGAGATGCACGATGGCTATCTTCTCTAGCATGATTGGTCAAAATGTGGAGGTGTTCATGGATGATTTCTCTGTGTTTGGTGATTCATTTGATGAGTGCTTGCAGAATCTTGGCGACATTCTTAAAAGGTGTGTTGAGACCAATTTTATTCTCAACAGGGAGAAATGTCACTTTATGGTGCGACAAGGCATTATTCTTGGACACAAGGTCTCTAGTAAGGGTCTTGAGGTGGACAAGGCCAAGGTGGGGGTCATTGAAAATCTTCCTCCACCAATTTCTGTTAATGGAGTTCGCAGCTTTCTTGGTCATGCGGGTTTCTATAGGCGGTTCATCAAGGACTTTTCAAAAATTTCTAAACCTTTGTGCAATTTTCTAGAGAAAGGATGTCCTGTTCAAGTTTGATGACGAGTGCCTAGATGCTTTTGAGTTCTTGAAGAAGAGTTTAATCACGACACCTGTCATAACTGCACTTGATTGGAATGAACCTTTTGAGATGATGTGCGATGCAAGTGACTATGCAGTTGGATCAGTTCTTGGGCAGAGTAAGAACAACATATTTCATGTGGTCTACTATGCTCATAAGACCCTCAATGGTGCTCAACTGAATTATATCACTACCAAGAAAGAACTTTTGGCCATTGTCTACGGTTTTGAGAAGTTTCGATCTTATTTGCTTGGGACGAAGGTGACAGTTTTCACTGATCACGCTGCAATTCGATATCTCATCTCGAAGAAGGACTCGAAGCCTAGATTGATTAGATGGGTTCTTTTGCTTTAAAATTTGAATTAGAGATCAAGGACATAAAAGGTACTGAGAATCAAGTTGCTGATCATCTCTCACGTTTGGAAGATCCAAGTGCAACTTCACAAGATAAGACATTGATAAATGAGTCTTTTCCCGATGAGCAGCTGTTTTGGAGTGCAAGAGGAAGAACCGTGGTTTGCAGACATTGTGAACTACCTTGTGAGTAATATCATGCCTCTAGACTCGTCGTACGCTCAAAGTAAGAAGTTTCTTCATGAGGTGAAGTGGTACATGTGGGATGAACCATAACTATTTAGGCAAGTAGCTGACCAAATCATCAGGAGATGTATTCCGTACAGTGAAACAGGGGGGATTTTGCGAGACTGTCATTCGACTGTTTATGGAGGCCACTATGGTGGAGAGAAGACAACAGCTCGTGTCCTTCAAGCGGGATTCTTCTGGCCTATATTCTTTAACAATGCGCATCACTTTGTTTTAAAGTGTGATCGATGCCAGCGTGTGGGTAATATGTCCAAGAGGGATGATATGCTTCTTAATGTGCTTCTCGAGATTGAAGTCTTCGATGTTTGGGGAATCGACTTCATGGGGCTGTTTATCTCATCTTGCAATAATCGGTATATCTTGTTGGTGGTCGATTATGTGTCGAAATGGGTTGAAGTCAAGGCTTTGCTGACAAATGATGCGAAGGTAGTGATTAATTTTCTTCATAAGCAGATATTCACATGATTTAGGACTCCAAGAGTCATAATCAGTGATGAGGGATCACATTTTTGCAATCACAAGTTCACTGCCATGATGAAAAGGTATACTGTGAATCATCGCATTGTTATAACCTACCATCCTCAGACTAGTGGTCAAGTTGAGGTGTCCAACCGATAGATAAAGCGTATTTTAGAGAAAGTTGTGTGTCCATAAATGAAGGATTGGTCTTTGAAACTTGATGAAGCTGTTTGGGCATATAAGACATCATGCAAGACTCCTTGGGAATGTTGCTGTTTCAGTTGGTTTATGGTAAGGGGTGTCATTTGCCTATGGAGCTCGAGCATAAAACGTATTGGGCTTTGAAGAAGTTGAACCTTGATTTGGATGCAGCTAGTAAGAAGAGAATGCTTGAATTGAATGAACTCGACGAATTTCGGCTTCAAGCTTATGAAAACAACAAAATGTACAAGGAGCAGGTGAAGAGGTGGTACGATAGGGGTCTAGTGCTCAAGTCATTTGTGCTTAGACAACAAGTTCTATTATTTAACTCTCATCTCCGTCTTTTTCCTGGAAAATTGAAGTCAAGATGGTATGAGTCTTTCATAATCAAAACTGTGTTTCAGTATGGAGCTATGGAGATTTTTGAGAATGATCCAGGCCGAGCATTCAAGGTAAATGGTTAGAGGTTGAAGCACTACTATGGGGATACGACAAACCGTGAGGTGGTTAGTGTCGTTTTATTGTCTACGTGATCTCGAGATTCTACGTCAAGCTAACAACGTAAACCAAGCACTTCTTGGGAGGCAACCCAAGTTTGTTGTACATTAGTAGGTAGAGAAAGCAGAAGGAAAAGAGAAAAACATAAAAAAAAACCATAAAAAAATAAAATTTCAGGGCCAACTTCAGTAGCACGGCGCGGCCGCGCTGGTCAAGCGCGCGGCCGCGCTGAAATTCTATAAACTGTGCGCGCCTGCGCTGGTTAAGCATATGGCCGCGCTGAAATGTCGATAGCACGGCGCGCCCGCGCCAAGGTAGCACGCAGTCGCGCTGGGTCCCTGTATTCGAAAAAAAATATAAGTCATTTTTTGAAGAGAAATTCGGGACTTTTAATATAAAATCAATTCCCACCCGAATTTTACTCTTCCACATCCCAAATTTCCCTCTCCAAATCAAACCCATTATTCACCATAATCAATTCCCACTCCTTTTCCATAACTAATTTTGTTCCAATCTCCTATATATACATACACTTATACATAAACTTCTCCATCACTTCTCAAAACTCTCAAACACATAATTTCTCTTACAAACTTCTATTCTCTCAAACTTATTCAATCTCAATGGCACCAAAAAGACAGCTGACTCAAGTAAGCAGCAACACCACTGATTCTTTGAGTGCAGGTGGTGTGAGGCCTAGGCTTTTAAAACCCGAGGCTGAGGCGGAGTATGTGAGGCTACTTTTGAAACCGGTAGCCGAGGAGCGTAGTATTCTGCCATCAGGGAAATATGGTAAGTTGTTGGAGATGATCTTGGAGATGGGCTGGGTTATTTTATGTGAGACACCCGCTGCTGTGCCTATGAGTGTGGTGCTTGAGTTTTTTACTAACGCTAAGGCGGTGAAGAATGGTTTCATGATGGTGAGGGGGATGACGGTGGACTACAGTACTGAGATGATTCGTATGGTGATTGAGCAGCTCGAGAGGAAGGAGGAGCAGGAGAACTGGAATGAGAAAACTCTGGAGGAGTTTAACTTGGATTTGATTGTTGCTACCCTGTGTGCCTGAGACTCATTGGAAGTTCAAGAAGGGCACGAATGAGTATTCCACGTTCCCTGCTTCATGCATGAATAGGTTTGCGCGTGCATAGAATTCTTTTATTTGTGCTAATATCATGCCATCTTCTCACGTGCATGAGATTACTGTGGAGCATGCGCATTTTTTATGGGGTATTCTGCAGGGAGACTATATGGATCTTGGGATGGTTATCCATCAGGGTATTCTGAGGTTTTTGCGAAGGAGTACTACGGGTTCGATACCCTATGCGTCCATTGTGACGAAGTTGTGCATGGCGGTTGGCGTTCGTTGGCCCGCACATGAGCAGCTGCAGCTCCCTAGTGCTCCGATTGATAGTTCGGCGTTGTTGAATATGACAGAGTGGTATGGTGGGAAGCCCGATCCTGAGGGGCTTGGATATTCTTATGACCATCCGTCAGGTGGAAGGCCAGCGGACCAGACTTATGCTGGTGGGACTTCGCAGGCTCGTCGAGCTGCTTGGAGAGCTCAGTTGGGAGAGGAGGCTGGTCCTTCGGGATCGCAGCAGCAGGATGAAGCACACGGCAGTGCTGGTTTGAGTACGACACAGTATAGGTGTTTAGCTAGGAGGATAGATGCGATGCATGACATTCATAGCAGGTTTGCACATGACCTCACCCAGGCGTTGAGGACTGCTTTTAGAGCCACATGAGTTGACATCCAGTGGCCAGTATTCGGTGAGGACTCAGTGTATCCACCTCCAGACACTTCTAACACTCCACCCCTTGAGGGTGATCATCATGGTTCTGATTAGGTATGCCTGATTCCTTGCTATTGCCTTCACTGAGGACAGTGAATATTTTAAGTTTGGGGGTAGTAGTTAAGGATTTATGTGTTTTGTGTGAGTCACATATAGTTTGCATATTCATGCTAGTTTAGTTCATATAATTGCATATTTTCCATGTACTAGTTTTTTATTTTTGTATTTTTTATAATAGTTTGTTCATATAGTTTCATGCATTTGCATAATAATATGATCCCTTAGATGATTTTTTCGATTGATTTGTGATATTGATGCTAGTGTAGTGATGTCGAGTTTAGTGATGTTAAGTCTTGTCGAGTTGATTTGCATGCTAGCGACATTTTTATTTCATTAAGTCTTATAGGTTTCTTGAGGGCTAGATCATGGTCATGATTTATTTGTTTGTCGAATTTTAATCGCTTATTTATATTTAGAATTTAGGATATTGTTTTAATAATTAAATAACATGGATATTTAAAATTTGGAGAAAATTGGATTTCATTGCTAGTTGTTTTGGCTAGGTGTCAATTGGCTAGTAGCCGGCTCATTTTATATGAGTAGTCTAGGGTTGAACGAGATAGAGCAAAACACTCTCGTTCAAAAATTTGTGAAAAAGAAGAGAAAAAAAGAAAAAGAAAAAATATGTGTTTATGCATAATTGATCACGAGTGGGCTCTTTAATACTCGAGTTTTTAAGTTCTTAGGGGACTTTTGCCTAGTGACCTAAGGCTTTTTATAGTCTGGGATCCACTAACCTAACACTCGCTACATGAGTATTATTGTATAAGTCTTTTGTGGACCTCACTCATTCCAGGGTCAAATAAGCATATTTGTGTTGTTTTTGTGTTGAGAGTAAAAACGTGAATCCATGTAAAACTCCGATATAAGAATAGAAGTGTTATAAGTTATTTTTGAGTCTAGCTTTTATTCTATTTATAACCTTGCGATTGTTTTGATGATTAGTGAGTCATGATTATTGATCTAGTGGCGATAGTGTATCTGTAAGCATTTGCACACACGCACGTTTCTGGCTTGTAAGTTGATTTGTGGGGTTTGATTGATCTTTGTGCGAATAACTGCATTTGTTTAGATGTTGCTTGTTGATTGGTTTAGTTATTCTATGGGGATCGTTGCATTCATATAGTTGTATTCATGCATTTTTATTTCTTGTTCTTTGAGTCTGTTTATGCTCGAGGACAAGCATCGGTTCAAGTTTGGGGGTATGTTGAGTGGCATTTATGACACTTTATAATGCTCTGAAAAGCTTTGAATTGGTGTTTTATACTCAAGTTGATGTTTTAACGTGTTTTTGTAGTGTTTTTGCATTTCAGGCATTTATCAGTGTAATAACCCCAATTTTTGGGAAATTTTGAAACCCTTATGAATAGTGTTTTTGCTGAATGAGAAAACTTTTCATGCCACACTATGTAGGGGTTCTGATATGGATATTCTGAGATTTTATTAGTACTTTATATGGGATATAAGTGTATGTAAAGATCGTCAGAATCCAAATCCGAACACTTTGATTTTTCCCGGAAATCCACTAGATACGGAAATAATTGAATATAAGGTAGCAGGATACGAATGATTTAAATTAAAGGATTATAAGAGAGGATCATAAAAAGGAATATAATGTATTGAGAAAGGTTAAGGGAACCCAAGTAATAAGATCCCGGGTATGATCCCTCAACCGATAAACAAAAACGAAAGTTAAGCGAACCGTATAATAGATCAGCGGTCATTAGGCAAACAATTAGGAAGTTAATCAAAGGGATTAGAGAGAGTGATGTCACCCAACCAATGAGAAGAGGACAAGGAGGGAAAGATGACATCACAACATGACATAGGCATGACATGGGAAGGAAGGAGATGTGGTGGATTTTTAACCACACAAAATCAAGGTTAAATTGGTAATTAACCAAAAACAAAACAAAACCAAATCAACCAAGCCAAATAATTCATTCTTCATCAAAACAAAAAGAAACCAAGGCATTATTCTTCAATTGCTCTCGGCTTTTTACTATTCCAAAGGCAAGAAATTTCAAAAATTCAAGATCCAAGCTTCCTAAATTGGTGAGTTAATTCCCTAATCATCCTTATACATATTAGGGCTATATCATGAGTTTCAGCCATCAATTCTTTCTCAATCTTCTTCATTAAATCAATGAAGAAGACAATGAATAGTGTTTTCAAGTTTTTAACTTGAATTTTTTCTTGTTTTCCTTTAAGATCCAAGCATCCCTAAGACTTCTCAAAGCTTCTTAAGGCTTCCTAGCTACTCCCACCACTTCAAGGAAGGTATATCATCTCCAAACCCTATATTCCTATGTTTAATAAGATGATTTTGATTATTATGATGATATTGTAGCTTAATGTTTGTGGTTTAGAGTTTGGGTTGAAGTGGTATTGAAATGGAATGGTAAATCTTGTTGTTTTGGTTAAAAGAATGTAGTATAGTTAAATTCAAGCTTAGGCATAAGTATGAATGTTAAAAATTGAACTGATTGGGGCTGTTATGATGTGATAAGGATGGATGTTGGTTGTATGATTGATTTGAGGTTGAATTGGGATGGTTTTTGAATGGTTTAAAATTGGGAAATCGCGTAAACATAGCCGTCGTAACGTCTGATTTTCTTTAGACTGTTTTTGTGCATAACATTAGGACCCGAGAACCCCCTGCTAGATTATGACCATTTCCATGTCTAGATAGCTCGTGTTACGAGCTTCGTTTTGATATGTAGTTCGTTCAATTCCGATGCACGGTTTAGGAGAAACGACCGTTTCAAGTAACGGCGTTTCGCGAACGAAACTTTTCCCCTCGCCTTACTTTGAAACATAGGTTAAAGACCAAAAAGGGTTAATTAATGTATGAAACATTTATGGTAAGTGTGTTAGATAGTTGGTAAGACACTCGCGAAGGAATCGCCTTAAAACTCGTAAAGGTTAATTTATTAAAAATGGTGGAGCCGAGGGTACTCGAGTGACTTAAGAGAATCAATAAGCGCAAAACAAGCATTAGAGTCTAAGTTAGTCAAAGTATAGATTTACAAGTGACTTTGGTTTAATTCCAACTTACTTGATGCTTATAGGTTACCAGACTCGTCCCGAGCCATTCGTAACCCCCAGTCGCTCAGGCAAGTTTTCTACCCGTTATACTGTTGTTGTGATGTATATATGTATATGCATTATCTTGCAGTAGATGCATGTTGGTTAATTAGCAAATGTTGCGATATATTGTAGCATGTTATATGGTACATATGCATGCCTGTTTCGTATTCTTGCCATATATATATCTGTTGGTTCAGTTGATAATACCTATGCTAGAGGATAGCGGTAATTTGCATATACCCTTATTATAGGGACCCAAAAGATGAAAACATTTTCTAAAACCGGGAGTCGAGGATCCCGAGTAGATTTTATATATATATGGTTATAGTTTTCAAAACTATTAATCGAATAAGGGTTATTCGATAACTTTATATTATTTATTGAATATTATTTCGAATATTATTCGAAGGCTTATGACTCCTTTAGAGTATTATTGAATATTACTTGGATATTTATTCGAGGATGTATGACTCCTTTATTTTATGAATATTATTTATAGTATTCATTCGAGGTATTATCACTCCGCTTATTACTTAATAATATTCTTTATTGTATTAAAGAATAAGGTGTCGATAATCAAACTTATTTTTGATTATTCAAATAAAGATATTACTTTCGTATAAGTATATCTTTGATTATTTGCTATTCATTTCAAGTATAAGTTTTCCAACTTCTACCTCAATTATTCTTTATGGGAATATTATTAAATAATAATATTCAGATATTTCTTTCATATCGGGACTGATTTATTTTAATAAATCAGTATTACTCCAAACATTCTTAAAAATGTTTTCGAGTCATCAAAATGAATTTAAAAAGGGTAGAGCGGATCCCAAAACTTGTTTTCAAATTCAAGATCTTCCATTTTAAGGGGACTTGAATACTCGCTCAAAAATCTAGGGGATCCGGCTCTATGGTGTATTTTATATTCGCAACAAGGTTGCAGTTTTGGTAAATGAATTGATTACTTACCCAACGTTCGGGAAGTAAGTCCATCTATTGAGTCGGCATAAGCAACATGGGCTTAGTGGGCGTCCATGATAGTGTAAGTGGCTCAGTGGGAGTCCATCAAATGCATAAGTGGCTGAGTGGCAGTCCAGCATAAGGTCCTATTGCGACCAGGGTGATGACCAGTGGGGAATTCGTCCATCTACTAGTAGAAAAGGTTACTTATTGGTATCTTTGCCTGATCAGCAAGATATCAGGTTTATGCCAAAATTCTTTCCTTTCCAAATTTATTGGATATTGCAATTCTGTTCATACTTTATATGACAAAGGTTTTCAGGAAATGTATGTATATATATATAGGTGTATATATATATCGGGACTTAATGAGGTATATCATAACTTCATTTCCTTCAAAATATTTCAAAGATTGAATCTATACAAGTCTTGTCTTGTAGTCTCATCAGTGAGATGAACTTTTGAACTAATTATAACTTGAACGGTGGTAGTTCAAGTAGTATTTGGAAAAGATATAAGTATATTGGAGTATCTGGTAACTTCATCTTTTAAACTTATATCTAGTAAATGATTATCTTATGCATGACAAAGATTTTCAGAAAAACGTTGAGACAAGGTTAGATATATGAGATCACCTTGCAACGATATTTTTTATACAGTTATAAACTGGAACTTTGTGTATATTATACATGGAAGAGGACTTCCAAGATTTTGAAAAGTATATATGTATATATACTGAATATTTTGCGACTTCATCGCATTAAGATATCAAACTTGGTTCATTTCTTTTGACCAAGACTTTCATGAGTACTATGAGAAGGCTCATATACTGTAAATCATAATACATATTATTTTAGTGGGCTTGCTGCTCACCCTTGCTTTCTTCTTTCATCACACAACATCAGATAGATAAGATGAACAGGACCAAGCTCCCAATTCGCAAGCGGATAGGAAACGTACCGCAGCTTTCTGGAAGCGTTGAGGCCGCTGTAGTTGAGGTAGAAATTACCAATAGGCTAAGTTTTCAACTAATAATGTACCATACTTATGTATATCATGAATTGTAATAATGGCAAAGAAATGTAGATTTATTCAGAAACCTGTTTAAGGTGCATTGGCATATAATTGTGGAATAAAACGACTTGTGATTATTTTTGGATATTCATCTCTGAGACTATAACTTGTGGTGTGTGTGTGTTTATTGTGGGGTCACAGTACAGAGTAGTTGATTATTTATTAAGATTGGGTGTTATTAAGGGAAATGGAACTCGTGACAACCCGGATCCCCGACCCCGGATTTGGGGGTGTTACAGAAGTGGTATCAGAGCTAAGCGTTATAAACCTCAGAGATGAAGTGACGTTAAGATAATAAGTACACTAAGATAAATAAGAACTCTTGCCAAGTTCATAGTCGGGCTACCTAACGTAGTACTGACAGTTAAAACCCTTACGGGAACCCTTATAAATATCATGATAGTAACATAGTTCGTTCTCGTATAGGGCAGCAGGGCACCGAACCCTGAGGTTCAGGAGCATCAGCATGAGGATGTTTTATTACAAGCTGGAGATCAAATTGTGAATCCGATGGAGTACCCTAATGAGGGACCGGATGAGATTCATATTGAGAATGTTGCGGTTAAGGATGTTATTCCGGAAAGGATTGTGGCTGAGGAGGATCTCATGGAGGATCCTGATGAGAATAAAGAGAGGACCGCTGAGGAATTAATGACCGTAGTCAGGGCGACTACCAGAGCAAGAATGGCCGCAAGGGTGGCACTAGAGGATGAAGAGTTACTAAGGGCACAAAGGTTAATGAGGGCAGAAGGAGTGGGGCCTTCCACGACCCCAATTATACCAGTATCAGACCCTCTTCCAGAGGTTCTGTAGACATCCATGAGGTTCCACCAATTCCTGTTCCCTCCCCTGTACAGAGCCCAGCACATACTGAGGAAATGCCACCTTTATCTCCTGCACCATTGTCACCTGATACCGTGCTTGGTTATCCGTTTGGATCTCCTGGGTCTACGCCACCTGCACCCCATGGACTGCTAGATGCTACCACTCAGGCTTCTCTTATTGCCAATTATCATATGACTTTGGGTGGCCTGTCTGAGGCCCGTAATGTTAGGAGTGATCTGTTGGATCGACTTACTGCACCAAGGATTGAGGGTGGGGTACTTCCGGCAGGATTAGCTCATAGCATGGAAAGGATTGAGGCTACCACCCGTGTTATAGCTAGAGGCCATCTTGAGGGTCAGATTAATCCAGCTCTACTTGCAACTATCCTAGACCTCATCACCGCTTTAATGGAGCAGGTTAGGGATGTCGTGCGTGCTCGCATTTCTTGATCCATGGTAGTGTGCAGAGCCAGAGCAATCAGACAAGAATTTCATGCAGCACCGCTTTTGGAGGATTAGCCTAAGTTATGAATGATTAGTTTTAATGACGAGATGACTATCTATGGTAGTACTTTTGGGATAGGAGCGATAAGTTCAAATGATGTAATCCTCTTTAATATGTTAAGTTGTTGTACCCTCGAACAAATGGTTATGTATATATTCATTAATTTTAGTTCAGATCAGTTTGTTGTGATAAAATCACATTGTTAATTGCTCTATTAACACTTAAGAGAGTGTCATGAAGTTTATCGAACTTGAGAATTCATAATTTGCAATCGTGCAAGGACTAAACGAGGGGAAGACTTAAGCAAAGTAAGTAAGACAAATATCCGGAGATTCTCAAAATTTTCCAAGTAATATGCCCCCACAAGGAATAAGATTAGGGGCAAACCTTGAATGTGATAATCAGGGAGGTCGCAATTAAGATATAAAGAACCCGGAATATAATAAAGTGGAAAATAAAGATTTTAAATTAAAAGATGACCCCAATTATGGGGAGTAGGAAGAAATATTTAGACTAAGAAAGCAAAAGTCGAGCGAGATAAGGAGACCCGAGACGATACTCCTATACGGAAATTCATGGACCTGTCTAAACAGAACTTATATTTTATTCCCAACCACCACCTTGAGGAAACAATGTGGTGTGAAATTCTTTCAGGACCTCTAAGTCGCTAAGATCTTAGAGTTCCAAGGAACAAGCTGACCCAGTCGAGGCAAGAGCCTGGCTAAAGGAAATATAGGAATCATTTGAGATTCTAAATGATTGACGAACCACAAAAGACCATTTTTATCACTTACCCTCCTAAGAGAGAGACCACCCGCTGGTGAAAGGCCAAGGAAGGCACGAAGCAAGAGATTATAATAAACTGATTTAAGTTCAGTCAATTGTTTTCGGGAAAGTACTTCCCGAGGTTATGGAGATAGTGTAAAAGCTTTAGAGCCAGAACAAAGGTAGACGAGTATAATGAATTAGGAATCTAAGTTGTAAAAGTTATCAAGATTCGTTATGAGGACACGAATCCAGAATGACGGGATGTTTGAAATCAATGCTTATGTTGTGTTAGTTCATGAAATAATGATAAGAGAAAGGAAAATAAAAAGAAACTGAAGTGGAAAGGAATATAAAGGCAATAGAGTTTGAGGTATGATAAGGGAGTTGGGTATGAGGAAACCCTAAAGACTCGTAGCAATATAAATAGAAAAGTATGCATTCGTCAGGATGAGGGTGATTCACCATGAGTTAAAATTGATGGTTGAAGGTATAAGAGATACATATAGTTTATCCCCTGTAAGTTGGGAGGATTCGAGGAAACCTTGAGATAGTTCGAAGGATAAATAATGAGACGCGGATAGACTGAGGAGACAAGAAAGTAAGAAAGTAGGAAAATTGGATGAAGGAAGTGACCTTCAAGAATGTGAAATGTAAGACCGGTGGCTCGATACCCAGAAAGGGAGACGCCAGGTATGAGAGATATCCCAACATTGAGATGACTGTTGGGATAAACAACAAAAGTAAGTAAGGAATTATTAAGAAGAAGTTCACGTTGAACATGACCAATATCTTCCAGAACATCCTTGTTATCATTACCAAATTAGGCAAGAAAAGCGGATAACCGTTATTATCTTTTGGGAGGCCATATCGATTGACCTCATTTTGAATACAAATGTTATTCTGAAATTAGGCATATACTATCGAGGTGGGAATGATTAAATAAGACACCCTTATCAGGGATATATGACTTGATTATCCATGGAAGGATGCATGTACCTTTTAAAGGTGGAATTAAGGATAGAACATCGGTAACTTAAAATAAATCCTAAGGGAATGCATAAAGGTTGGCATTTCACCCTTAATAGGGATAGTATGAGTTTTGACAGTATGAATTGGAAAGGATTAAGGTAATAACAACCTTTAAGAATCAGTGGAGAAATTTTTCAGAAGTTTATAGACAATGGTTTTAGTATTAGTAAATGGTATTTTGATATGCCCTGTATTTAGGGAATACAGGAGGAACGATTCAAGGATAACCTTAGAGGTTTTACAAGGAAAAAGGTAAAATTCAAAATTTTCAAGAATAGAAATGTTGATAAAGGAAATATGACGTAATTATATTGATGCCAAGTGAGGCACGTGTTAAACCACGAGAAGGTATGGATCGAACCAGTAATGGTCGAAATTGTTCAGGGTAATTAGGACTTAAGATAAAAGATGTTCTAATTATGATTGAGAGTCAGTCATGACAGTGATTAACCTCTAAAGACTGAGGCAATAACTTATGGAAAAATGGTAATTTTTTTTTACTCATCAGATTTTAAGGAAAACATCTTCACATAAGCTGTGATTGAAATAAGGTAGAAAATTTATTTGGAGGTGGTTAAAATGACATTGACTGTAAGGAAATTTTACTATCAGGAAAGGCCAAAGAGGTGGCCGACACTTTAAAAGGTAAGAGGATAATTATAGGCGCGTGTGCCAAAGGAATATAGTGATGATGGTTGAAGCCGGGAAGGTTGTATTACGGTTCGGAAGATTGACATTCCTTCTGATGACTGTGCAATACTCAACCGTAATAGTAGTTGGGTAAAGGTTTAATTCGTGTAATCGCAATTAGCGGGCTATCTATCTTAGAAGGTCCTATCTTGAGAATAATCCAGGACCATATTTCAAAAAGGACTAAACGAACCTTTGAGTTAAGTCTTCTATTGAAGGCATATGATTAAGAATGGTATTAACCTGCTATCGTTGCTTTGACTGAAACTCTTCTACACTTTTATCTGCTTCATGTCATGTATGTATGTCAGGATCAGGAGTGTTCTTCATGAATCATGAATGGTGATTATGTTACATCCTTAGAAGGATTTGATACGACATGTATGGACTCCGTATGGTTAGATATTAAGATTTCATGGAACGTGAATGATGACAGTAGGTCAGTGGTGGACCATAGTAAGGCAGCAATGATTCTGCGAGTAATGAGCTGATTACAACCGTGAGAGTTGTATTGGAATGGATGTTGAGATTGAGTACTACTAATCGGGTCGTGGTAGTGTATAAGTTATCATTGATAGACTAATTAAGTAGAGTATCTACCTATTGAATATTTATTCCCTCTTATGAAAAGAGAGTCGTATTACTATATGAGGAAGGTTGCGGTGCAAGCATAGAATTCTATTAACGATGATGTATAAAATGAGATTCCAGATTCGATTTTTCGATGTCGAGGGAGTTTCATAGGTGATTGAGTATAAGCTCGAGGAAGAGCATGGGTCCGTAGAATGATGGGTGGAATAATAAATATTTAGGAATGTGAAATACGATGCTATAATACTTGATGTTGATATAAATACATATATGTTTTGTTCTCCTATGACAAACCTCTATAATTCAGAGGTAGGTTCCAAGCCAGATATTTTATGGCAATATTTTTTTCATATATACAATTCTCTTCAGTTCGTTCTTTTCTCTTCTTTTCATTTCATGTAAGCTGAGAAGAACAACCCTTCCAGAAGGGGAGGTATTGCCGAATGACTATCTATCTTTGTGATAGGAGCCTAGTAGGATACCATATGTTGTTTAATTGCTTGTCAAGTACTAAAGGCTGGCCACCTTCTGTACTAACTATGCAATAGAATAAGTGTTCATGATCATAGTGATCTCTCAACAAATTCCTTTACTTCTATATGATTGATCAAACTTTGGGAAATAGAAACATCTGAAAAAGGAGTAGTAAAGTATGGTGGTATTCAGAATGGAAGCACATTCGTGATACTAAGGTTGACGTGGTTATTAAAAGGTTATAGAACGCTAACAAGCAAAAGTATAACCAGTATAATATTAGGAACGGAAGGTAGTAGCGATTACGAGCTGGAAAAGAATAGGTATTAAGAAGCAAAAGCTCTAATGCTAAAAGCTATAATAAGAGTCTGTGCAATAGACTTGAAGGATTTGGAATGATCACTTAACACGGATTAAGTTTTCTTACGACAATAGATCATATGTCATTATCGAGATGTCGCCTTATGAGATCCTTGAGGGAAGACAATGTCGATCTCCCTTATGTTAGGATGAAGTTGTAGAGCGCAAGATGCTCGGACCCGCAGTAGCCCAAAGGGCCATGGATATAATAGATCTAATCAGAGGACGGCTGGTAGTATCCCAAGATGGACATAAGAAGTATGTCGATTTGACACGAAAGGACAAGGAATAGGAAGTAGGGGACCTAGTGTTGTTATAGGTATTCCCTTGGAAGGGGTTAATGAGATTTGGAAAGAAAGGAAAACTAAGCCCAAGATACATTGGACCTTTTGAGATACTAAGACGGATTGGGAAGTTGGCTCACGAGCTAGCCTTACCCCCGAACCTGCAACAAGTTCATAACGTGTTCCACGTATCAATGTTAAGACAGTGTAATTCGGATGCCAGATAAATAGGGGCATATGAGCGCATAGACATGCAACCCGACGTAACCTATATGGAGCAACCAGGAAGGGTTATAGAGTGAAAAGGAACAAGTGCTTAGGAGAAGGGTTATCAAACTAGGCAGAGTTTGGTGGTAGGACCACAATGTGGGAAAATTTACTCGAGAGTTAGAAAGTGCAATGCTAAGAGAGTATCCCTATTCATTTTCTATCTAATTCCGGGACGGAATCCTTTTAAGGAGGGGAGACTGTAATAACCCCAATTTTTGGGAAATTTTGAAACCCTTATGAATAGTGTTTTTGCTGAATGAGAAAACTTTTCATGCCACACTATGTAGGAGTTCTGATATGGATATTCTGAGATTTTATTAGTACTTTATATGGGATATAAGTGTATGTAAAGATCGTCAGAATCCAAATCTGAACACTTTGATTTTTCCCGGAAATCCACTAGATACGGAAAGAATTGAATATAAGGTAGCAGGATACGAAGGATTTAAATTAAAGGATTATAAGAGAGGATCATAAAAAGGAATATAATGTATTGAGAAAGGTTAAGGGAACCCAAGTAATAAGATCCCGGGTATGATCCCTCAAACGATAAACGAAAACGAAAGTTAAGCGAACCGTATAACAGATCAGCGGTCATTAGGCAAACAATTAGGAAGTTAATCAAAGGGATTAGAGAGAGTGATGTCACCCAACCAATGAGAAGAGGACAAGGAGGGAAAGATGACATCACAACATGACATAGGCATGACATGGGAAGGAAGGAGATGTGGTGGATTTTTAACCACACAAAATCAAGGTTAAATTGGTAATTAACCAAAAACAAAACAAAACCAAATCAACCAAGCCAAATAATTCATTCTTCATCAAAAAAAAAAGAAACCAAGGCATTATTCTTCAATTGCTCTCGGCTTTTTACTATTCCAAAGGCAAGAAATTTCAAAAATTCAAGATCCAAGCTTCCTAAATTGGTGAGTTAATTCCCTAATCATCCTTATGCATATTAGGGCTATATCATGAGTTTAAGCCATCAATTCTTTCTCAATCTTCTTCATTAAATCAATGAAGAAGACAATGAATAGTGTTTTCAAGTTTTTAACTTGAAATTTTTCTTGTTTTCCTTTAAGATCCAAGCATCCCTAAGACTTCTCAAAGTTTCTTAAGGCTTCCTAGCTACTCCCACCACTTCAAGGAAGGTATATCATCTCCAAACCCTAGATTCCTATGTTTAATAAGATGATTTTGATTATTATGATGATATTGTAGCTTAATGTTTGTGGTTTAGAGTTTGGGTTGAAGTGGTATTGAAATGGAATGGTAAATCTTGTTGTTTTGGTTAAAAGAATGTAGTATAGTTAAATTCAAGCTTAGGCATAAGTATGAATGTTAAAAATTGAATTGATTGGGGCTGTTATGATGTGATAAGGATGGATGTTGGTTGTATGATTGATTTGAGGTTGAATTGGGATGGTTTTTGAATGGTTTAAAATTGGGAAATCGCGTAAACATAGCCGTCGTAACGTCCAATTTTCTTTAGACTGTTTTTGTGCATAACATTAGGACCCGAGAACCCCCTGCTAGATTATGACCATTGCCATGTCTAGATAGCTCGTGTTACGAGCTTCGTTTTGATATGTAGTTCGTTCGATTCCGATGCACGGTTTAGGAGAAACGACCGTTTCAAGTAACGGCGTTTCGCGAACGAAACTTTTCCCCTCGCCTTACTTTGAAATATAGGTTAAAGACCAAAAAGGGTTAATTAATGTATAAAACATTTATGGTAAGTGTGTTAGGCAGTTGGTAAGACACTCGCGAAGGAATCGCCTTAAAACTCGTAAAGGTTAATTTATTAAAAATGGTGGAGCCGAGGGTACTCGAGTGACTTAAGAGAATCAATAAGCGCAAAACAAGCGTTAGAGTCTAAGTTAGTCAAAGTATAGATTTACAAGTGACTTTGGTTTAATTCCAACTTACTTGTTGCTTATAGGTTACCAGACTCGTCCCGAGCCATTCGTAACCCCCAGTCGCTCAGGCAAGTTTTCTACCCGTTATACTGTTGTTGTGATGTATATATGTATATGCATTATCTTGCAGTAGATGCATGTTGGTTAATTAGCAAATGTTGCGATATATTGTAGCATGTTATATGGTACATATGCATGCCTGTTTCGTATTCTTGCCATATATATATCTGTTGGTTCAGTTGATAATACCTATGCTAGAGGATAGCGGTAATTTGCATATACCCTTATTATAGGGACCCAAAAGATGAAAACGTTTTCTAAAACCGGGAGTCGAGGATCCCGAGTAGATTTTATATATATATATTTATATATATATATGGTTATAGTTTTCAAAACTATTAATCGAATAAGGGTTATTCGATAACTTTATATTATTTATTGAATATTATTTCGAATATTATTCGAAGGCTTATGACTCCTTTAGAGTATTATTGAATATTACTTGGATATTCATTCGAGGATGTATGACTCCTTTATTTTATGAATATTATTTATAGTATTCATTCGAGGTATTATCACTCCGCTTATTACTTAATAATATTCTTTATTGTATTAAAGAATAAGGTGTCGATAATCAAACTTATTTTTTATTATTCAAATAAAGATATTACTTTCGTATAAGTATATCTTTGATTATTTGCTATTTATTTCAAGTATAAGTTTTTCAACTTCTACCTCAATTATTCTTTATGGGAATATTATTAAATAATAATATTCAGATATTTCTTTCATATCGGGACTGAGTATTACTCCAAACATTCTTAAAAATGTTTTCGAGTCATCAAAATGAATTTAAAAAGGGTAGAGCGGATCCCAAAACTTGTTTTCAAATTCAAGATCTTCCATTTTAAGGGGACTTGAATACTCGCTCAAAAATCTAGGGGATCTGGCTCTATGGTGTATTTTATATTCGCAACAAGGTTGCAGTTTTGGTAAATGAATTGATTACTTACCCAACGTTCGGGAAGTAAGTCCATCTATTGAGTCGGCATAAGTAACATGGGCTCAGTGGGCGTCCATGATAGTGTAAGTGGCTCAGTGGGAGTCCATCAAATGCATAAGTGGCTGAGTGGCAGTCCAGCATAAGGTCCTATTGCGACCAGGGTGATGACCAGTGGGGAATTCGTCCATCTACTAGTAGAAAAGGTTACTTATTGGTATCTTTTCCTGATCAACAAGATATCAGGTTTATGCCAAAATTCTTTCCTTTCCAAATTTATTGGATATTGCAATTCTGTTCATACTTTACATGACAGAGGTTTTCAGGAAACGTATGTATATATATAGGTGTATATATATATCGGGACTTAATGAGGTATATCATAACTTCATTTCCTTTAAAATATTTCAAAGATTGAATCTATACAAGTCTTGTCTTGTAGTCTCATCAGTGAGATGAACTTTTGAACTAATTATAACTTGAACGGTGGTAGTTCAAGTAGTATTTGGAAAAGATATAAGTATATTGGAGAATCTGGTAACTTCATCTTTTAAACTTATATCTAGTAAATGATTATCTTATGCATGACAAAGATTTTCAGAAAAATGTTGAGACAAGGTTAGATATATGAGATCACCTTGCAACGATATTTTTTATACAGTTATAAACTGGAACTTTGTGTATATTATACATGGAAGAGGACTTCCAAGATTTTGAGAAGTATATATGTATATATACTGAATATTTTGCGACTTCATCGCATTAAGATATCAAACTTGGTTTATTTCTTTTGACCAAGACTTTCATGAGTACTATGAGAAGGCTCATATACTGTAAATCATTATACATATTATTTTGGTGGACTTGCTGCTCACCCTTGCTTTCTTCTTTCATCACACAACATCAGATAGATAAGATGAACAGGACCAAGCTCCCAATTCGCAAGCAGATAGGAAACGTACCGCAGCTTTCTGGAAGCGTTGAGGCCGCTATAGCTGAGGTAGAAATTACCAATAGGCTAAGTTTTCAACTAATAATGTACCAGACTTATGTATATCATGAATTGTAATAATGACAAAGAAATGTAAATTTATTCAGAAACCTGTTTAAGGTGCATTGGCATATAATTGTGGACTAAAATGACTTGTGATTATTTTTGAATATTCATCTTTGAGACTATAACTTGTGGTGTGTGTGTGTTTATTGTGGGGTCACAGTACAGAGTAGTTGATTATTTATTAAGATTGGGTGTTATTAAGGGAAATGGAACTCGTGACAACCCGGATCCCCGACCCCGGATTTGGGGGTGTTACAATCAGGAGTACAGGTACATTGGCATTATTTGGATGCTAATTTGGTGTTAGGATGGTGTCTAGAATAAAATTTCGTGAAAAGACAAGCTCAAATCAGCAAGAAAAGAAAGAAGTCGGAAATTTTTCCAGAGAGATGGCGCGCCTGCGCCAAGATGGCAGAATGTCAGCGCACCCGCGCTGGTCAAGCGCGCGCCCGCACCAGGTCGGGAAAATGAAATCGTGTTTCTTATGGAATTTTGATCCGTTGGATTTCTACTCTGCATGGGCTTCTATATATACATAATTTATGTTCGATTTTAAGAAGAAGACGTACTAGAGCTTAAGGAGAAGGCGTAAAAAGACCGTAGAGCACAATTTAACCAAGGCGGAGAAGATCTAGTTTATTCTTGTGATTCTTTGTTTTAAGTTGTAACTTTGGATGCTAGTTTTCTTATTCGTGAACCTATAATCTTGTTTCATACTTGGTTTTATTTAAGTAAAAGACTACGTTTATTATACCATGCTTTCATCGGAACCCACTTTGATGATAAGTCTAATTTTGGGCTAATCGTTATCGTGGGGTTCTAACGGATTTATTTATGAATTTCTTTAGTTAATTCATTTCGATGCCTTAATGTGTGGTGATTGTATGATAACCTAGTAATGGTTGTACTTATTCGTCTTTTGAGTATCACGAACTTATACGATAGTGTGTTAATCTTTAATGAAGCGAAAGTGAATTTAAGGGTTTAGAAATTGCCATGCTAGCATAGGTTCATGTATTTATTATGCATGATTCGTAGGTAATTTTAACCATTTTACTTGCCCTATGTAATCACGATAGATAACTTGTGCATTAAACCGTTATGTTGTCAAATTCTATAGATATATAGGGTCTCAATATAATTGGTGTCTATTCATCTTCTATCTCTTTTGTGGATGTCTGGTAGTATGGTATTTGTACAACAAAAGTTGGCGTTTATCAATTTCGTGTTATTTGATTAGTGTCATCACCATTACATGCTAAGGTTAAGAACGAAAAGGCTATTGAATGAAGTATTTAATGAAGTTAGAATCCCATGTTTGTGTCATATATTATTCAACTCTCTTTAATCTCCTAGTTTGTGTTCTTTAGTATAACTCTTAGTTAATCTTAGTTAAACAACCTCAATTTGTTATTCATCTTAGCATTGGATAATAATCATACTAGTGTTGAATAAATACATTGATTGAAAATATCCTAAACCAGTCCCTGTGGGAACGAACTAGAATTAATTCTATATTACGTGTGATCGCGTATACTTGCGTGAATATTAGCGCATGTTCTAGCCCTAACAAGACCCAAGACCAACTACTAAGATCGAAGACCGGCAAAAGTTTAGAAGGACAAAGACTACAGCAAGGGTTCTACATTTATTTTGAGACTACACCGGCAAAAGTCGTGTAGCTTTGCACATTTATTTTGAAGTGGTAACATGGAGTTATGCACCAAGATAATTATTTGTGGGGTTGTAAAGGATTCTCCGCCTATATAAGGAGCAAGGTTATATTTAGGGAAAAACTCAGGTCCTGGAGAGGAGCTCGAGGACTGGATGTAAGGGTGAGCGAATATATTAGAGGTTGTGCCATTGCAAACCAGGATAAATCTCTCGTGTGGTATTTTCTTCCTTTTCTTTTATTTCCACATCTATAATCTGTATCAGTAAAATATTTAAAATGGGATATATATTTTTAAAAATGCTATAATAATTTTTAAATTTGTAATTAAGTTATTCAACCCCCCTTCTAGCTTAAAATAGCCCTTTTACGGGACCTAACATAGTGTATCTTTGCAAATCCTGTGAATCTGTGACTTTTCTTTGTCAGTTAATCTTGGCCTTTGATCTAGTACTCTTCAAGATGCTTTTGTAGACTTTTCAATATAAGTAATTAGATCATTTGTTGATTGATCATCCTGAATATTCAACTTGTCTGCATTCTGTACTTTGAGCTTCATGTCGAAATCTCCAGTTTGGTGTATAGAGAACTGACATCTCGATAAGTATAATGGCTTATTGAGATCTCTTAGTTCTCTAAAAGTGTTTTGACTTGTCGAGGTCTTCAAGTTCTCTATATGTAAATTTGGCTTGTCGAGGTCTCTGAGTTCTTGATAGGTAACTTTGACTTGTCGAGATCTCTGAGTTCTCTATAAGTGAACTTGGCTTGTCGAGGTCTCAAAATCTCTGCATGTAGAAATAACTTGTCGATGTCTCTAATCTTCATATCTTCATTTGCCTTGTCGATATCTCTTAATTCTCGATATGTAGAAATGACTTGTCGATATCTCCAATCTTTATATCTTTATTTAAGTTTTTGATATCTCTGGGACTTCTCGATAGACCAATTTGTACTTCTCGATAAGTCATTCTGGAGTTCTCGAATGAATTCTCTATATGACTTGTAGATTTATTGACTTAGAATATTTTTCCCAAAACAGATTTATTCAACTCCAGTATGCCCCATTCTGAAGGCATACTGGGTGCGCCCTACCCCAAGAATCTATTCCGGGGGTTCAAATTTCAAAAAATGAGAATTTTTGCTCTTATAAGCTCTCCTTCCTCTTCATTTTATCTTTATCTTCTATCTTTCAAGAATTTTTTTTTCTTTCCCACGATCTTCAAGAAGCTCGGATTTGGCTTGTTACAGGCTTTCTCTTGGCTTTCACTATAATTTCTTCGTTTCTCTTGTTCCAAGGTATTTCCTTGTAAGAACCGGGAAATTACGATTGTTTTGTGATATATTAAATAAATATTATGTGTTTTATTATATCATAAATTATGGTTGAGCATAAAATGTTATATGTTATGTGCTATATATGTTCAGTGTGGTTCGGGATATTTTTTTGATTATTTTATTACGTGTTAAGTGGGTTTATAGTAAAGGTTATATTGTTCAGGTTTCGTTTTAATAGCCTTTATTGCATGTAGAGCATTTGGTTATCTATATGACTGTGTTTGAACCCTAAAATCACCAAAAATCTTCGATTGATTCTTCAACCTGAATCAAGAACCCTAACCCTAATCTACAGAGAATTTTCTTGATTTTTCTGATTTTTTTAATTATTTTTTTATAAAATTTTAATCAAATTAATCTATTTATTATTATAGAAAATATCTCTAATAATAATTTAGGCCTTAATTATATCTTTTAATAAAATTAATTAGCCCTTAATTAATAATTTTTGGGGAATAATTTTTAAAATTTTAATTTCAAATAAATACAAAATATATGTCAAAATTCCCAAAAAATTATGAATTATCCAAAAATATACAATATTTGAAAGATCTATAATTTTGTAAAAATATAAATATTATTTTTGTGGGCTTCGGAGTACCCGCAGGGACCGAAAAAATTATTTTTTACAAAACAAGACATTTTCTAAATTAACTGGATATTCCGAAAATTAATATGGTAAATGCCATATTATGCAAAATAAATCCAAATGTTCTACAAGCAATAACAGCTATTAAAATTTAATCTCAATAACATAATATTTAATATAAATCCATTTAACACATAATAACATAACCGAAAAATATCTCGAACCACACTGAACATATACGGCACATAACAGTTAATATTTTATGATCAACCATAATTAATGATATAATAATACACATAATAATCATTTAATATAATACAAAATAGTCGTAATTTTTCGGTTCTTACAAACAACATTATTCAACTCCAAGTTTCTACACTTCTCTCTGAAACATGATCAACATTGATCTTCTTCCAGAGTTTATTCCTCAGCTTGATGGTTGTTCATAGAAAATTTTTCATGTTTAATCTCCTTAGCATTTTTACAGACTCTAGAAATATAAATATAAAATACAAAAAGATTATCATATAACTGATTTTTAGGGTTTTCATAGTGACTTAGTTTTGTTATGTACATACATATCTTGCACAACACAGTAAATTTGTGTATATTTATCATTTGAGTTCTCATATTATCCAACAAAGTTATGAGTACAAGAAAAAGGTAAAAAAGAATGACACCAACTCAAGACGGCGGAGGATGTTGGGTTTTAACCTAAATAGGTTGTATGGGCTTGGTGATAGAAAATATAATTGAATTATGTAATAATTATATGGGTAGAAAATTATTATCATAATTGGGTTGGATAATAATTATATTTACACAATTATTTTATATGATATGTCTTGGTCAAAAGTTGGAAGATTGGATATCAAGAAATGAATGCTTGTATAACAAGTATGGGAAGACTAGTAGAACAAGTATGGTAAGTCTTGGAGGCTAAATTTTGGGAAGCTATATGTACATAGTTATGTTGTGTTTGATAGGTATACTTAAGAGATGTAGTCGTCTTAAGTATTATTTGAGAGATACTTGAGCATTGGTTGACTCAAGTATTAGTTTGAACACCGTTGAGGTGTTAATATTTTGATTTTATGCTTGATCATTGTTTGGCTTATGTATCGGTTAGAACAACATTGAGGTGTTATATATTGATGTATTATTGATAACTATTTTGATTAATAAAACAAGTTAGGACTCTATGTCACATATATTTTTCTGTTTTTATTCTGCATTGGTAGATTGAATCTCGTAGTTGTGTGTGTATTCCTCCTAACAAGTGGTATCAAGAGTCAAGGTTCGGGTTCGTGGTGAATTGAGTTGAAGGAAAGTTCGAGGTTCAATTTGTATGGTGGAGAACGATGATAGATTTGAAGCCTACCACTTGCACTGTGGATCAATTCATTCGAGTTCGAGATGGAAAAAGATGAAAGAGATCATCGTAATTATTTCAGTGGCTTAATCAACTAGGTAAATCTTCTGGATGATGATATTATTCTTCTTTAGGAGACCGAAGGATTGGAAGAACAAGGATCGGGTGACTCAATGTTATGAGGGCACTCGTGGTGGTTGATACACGTAATTTTGTGGATGGATATACCATTATGATGAAGAACGGTAGTTTGAAGGTCACTATATGGATTTTAGTGATTCTCAAAAGTTGGAAGAATGAGATGAATGGGTTCTTGTTCGAGGGGAGGCATCGGCAAATGGACGTTGATGTTTTAATGATTATCATTCAATTTGATCTTAAGTTTTGGGTTGGGGATGGTTGTTGGGTTTCGACCCAAATAAGTTGTATGGGCTTGGTGATACAAGACATAATTGGATTGGGTAGTAATTGTATGGGTAGATTATTATTATCATAATTGGGTTGGATAAAAATTATATGTAGACAATTAAATATATATGGTATGTCTTGGTCACAAAGTTGAAAGATTGAACATCAAGAAAGTAATGCTTGTATAACAAGTATGGCAAGACTTGTACAACAAGTATGGTAAGTTTTGGTGGCTAAGTTTTAGGTGACTATATATACATGGTCATATTGTGTTTTATAGGTATGCTTAATATATGTGGTCATCACAGGTATCGTTTGGGAGATACTTGAGAATTGGTTGACTGAAATATCAGTTTGAACACTGTCGAGGTGTTATTGTTTTAATTGTATGCCTTTGCATTGTTTGGCTTAAATATCAGTTGAAACATCATTGAGGTGTTATGTATTGATGTATTATTGATAACATTTTTGATTAATTATACAAGTTGGGATGTGGGTTTTCCGCTTCATTTAAATGCATATTGTGCATTAGGATAATTGAATCTTGTGTGTGTGTTTCCTCGTAATAGAGAATTAATGGGGCTAATTGATATCTAAATTGACTAAGTTCATTCAAGTATATTCTTATTTACTCTATTGCCTAGATAAATTAATATAAATTTCTCTTTCTTAAGTGTCTTGACAAAAAAAGTATTTCTTTTTCTTACTTCTTTGAAATGTATGGTAGGTAATGAATTATATGTATATATATATATATATAGAGAGAGAGAGAGGGAGGAAGTTCTATGGAGACGGCTTTCATCGGAGACCACATATGTTCTGCAACCAAAACAATATATAATATATTATTATGTTGAGTATGTTCGACATATATCACTAATTTATTTAAATTGTTGAAAATCATTTAAGTTTAATAAGTAGAATGAATGTGTTCTGCAAGCTGAACAAATGTTGTGCAAAGTAAACATGTTTCTTAGAATAAGACATTTTATAATATTTTACATGTAGGACATATATAATATTCAAATTTTTGAATAAAATAATAATCTTTGTACATCATGATTAATAAAATAATACATTTTATAATGCTTTTATACAAAATTTGTACTTGCAGAAAATAAGTGGTCTCCAAAAAAATGGTTTCCATACAACTCAACTTTCTATACGTATATATATAAATAAATATATATATATATATGTTGTGCAAGATATGCCTGAATGATAACAAGACTAAGTCACATTGTCAACCCTAAGATTGAGTTGTATGATAATCTATATATCTATTTTGTATTATATTTCTTAAGTCTATAAAAATGATTAGTAGATTAGACTGGGGGATTTTTCTATGAACAGTTTCAAGCTAAGGAATAAACTCTGGAAGAAGATCAAGTCATGATCATGCCTCAAAGAAAAGATGTAGAAGCTTGGAGTTGAATAAAGTTATTCTATAAAAAAATGTTTTAAGACAAGATATCGACAAGTCACATATCAAGTTATATCGAAAAGTCACTCGATAAGTCCAAAATGACTTGTAGAAAAGTCCAAAATTGCTTATAGAGAAGTCTCAGAGATATCGACAAGTCAAATGAAGATGTAAAGAACTAGAGATATCGACAAATCATTTCTGCATGTCCAGAACTCGGAGATATCGAAAAGTCAAATGAATATGTGAATAATTGGAGATATCGACAAGTCAATTTCTCATATAAAGATCTTAGATATATCGACAAGTCAAATTATGAATATAGAGATCTCAGAGATATCGAAAAGTCATTTTTAAATGTAGAGATCTCAGACATATCGATAAGTCATTTCACATGCAAGGATCTAGAGACCTCGACAAGTCAAGTATACCTATAGAGAACTCAAAGATCTCGATAAGTCATTATACTTATCGATATGTCACTTATCTACAAAACAAATTGGAGATCTCGATATACTTCTCAAATTTAGAATGCAGACAAGTTCAAGATTCAAGATTTTGAGTCAAAAAATAACAAAAACAGATCTGGATTTTCTTGTATTCTCCCAAGAAAGAAGGTGAGTTCTTATTTTCTCTAGAACACGGATTTGTAGCAAGACAAGCTTGATAAATACAATTAAGTGATTTTTTGATATATTGTGTTTTTGTTCATTCTATTACACATAATATCTACATTTCTAAACTGCTTTGTTCAAACCAAAACCCATTAAGCTTAAAACGAAGAAAAATCAAAAAACACATTCACCCCCCCTCTATGTTACACTTTAAAGCATTCAATATCTAACAAGTGGTATCAAAGCAAAATATGACAGTAAAAAGATAAAGATCTTGGAATAATGAGTGCTCAAAAAATAAGTAGCATCAAGATACCAGCCTTTGACAAAGCTAAATACACACTGTAGAAAAAGAAGATGATGCTGTTTATAAGAATGTCCAACCCCATGTACATTCAAATTCTCAAGAATGGGTTCCTGACTCTACTGATGGAGATATGGTCATTTCAACTCACTTTGCACCTAAAGACCCTGCAACATACACAGAGCCTGAGAAGGAGAAGGTCTCACTAGACAGTGGCTTACAATTAATACTGATTGAGTCACTTAACAACGTAATGTACAACAATATTATCAACTGTGACACAACCAAACAGATTTAGGAGAAAATTGAAATTCTGTGTGAAGGTACAGAGGAAGGATCAAATCAATGGAGAACACTGGTGTCTCAGTATGTGGGATTCATGGCTAGACCTAAAGAAGGAATTACTGAAGTTTTTGAAAGATTCAACAAATTGATTAATGACTTGCAACGTCATGATAAATTCTATGAAGCTGTAGAGGTTAAACTAAAATTTTTGCTTACCCTTCTTGACCATCTTGAACATAAAATATCTTCTATAAGAGAAGGAAGAGACATGAGCAGAATGACATTGGAGGTCATATATGGGATTTTGAAAACATATGAGATTGAGATGTTGCAGAGAAAGTCATTAAAGGCAAACCAAGGACATGTGGTTGATGGATCTAGTGCCTTGATTAGAGATGCACAAAAAGCCTGGGCCGAAAATCCGGCCCGGCCCGATCCGGTCAAAGCTCGGCCCGGGCTTAGGGCCTCAACGGGCCCTATATTTTTAGGCAAAGTCCGACCCGGCCCGGTTAAAAGCCCGGGCTTCGGCCCGACCCGATTAAAAGCCCGAAAAAGCCCGGTTAAAATCTGATTATTCTAATATATTTTCTTATATATTTATGAATTCACATTTAAAATAATTATAAATAATACTTTAAATACATATATATTTACATATTTGTGATTAATAATATTATTTATATACTTTATTGCATAAATAATGAAAGAAGATATAGTAAATACATTATATATATTTGGATAACAATAATAAAACATATTATTCTATAAACATGTTTATTTTTTGCCGAACTTAAATGTTTTCAACGAAGTAATGCTTTCATAAAATATTCCATGTAAACTAATACATTTTTACGATGATCTAGTTGCTAACATATGTAGTCTTCGGAATCTCTAATAAAACTCGATCCAAATTAAATTAGAAAAAGCCCGGCCCAATCCGATCCGGCCCGAAAAAAGCCCGGTAGGCTGTAATATCCGGAATATATCGTGTAATTATTTTTTAAATAATTAATATATGTGTTCAGTATCTATTCTGTGAATTTATTGTTAAGTGTTAAATGTGTTTGGATGTTTAAAAATATTATTAATTGAGTATCTTAATTTTTTTATGTCCAAAATAAAATATAGATAATTGTCATATCTTCCTAATTATTTTCATGTTGATATATGGATTTATAAGGATCATATGAAATTTATAAAATCTTTTTTCGAGTATTTAAAATCTATTTTATAAAAACGGGTACCAACCGACGTCATCCGTTGTTACGTTTTTGGAACCCGAAACTCTTCCGAGAACTCCTTCCTAACCTAATTGTAATATTCCGAGCATATTCCATGTTTCGACTTTTTCGATCCGGCGTACGGTTTGTCCTGCGCGGGTCTCGGCGCAACATTTTTGATACAATATTCGTTACGGTAAATCAATAAAACTCGTATTTTCGATAAACGGGAGCTTTTTATTAAACTATCCCAATTATCACCTCGTAGTACGTGTAACTAGGCCCTGAGACCAAGACCGCAGTACAAGTTGTACTGGTTTGGATAATTGTCCCGAAAACCGATACCGTTTGGATCAGTTTTTATAAATAAACGTACCGTTTTATATCTGGAATGATCCAACGGGATACTAATTTTCCGTAATTATAAATAGCCTTTACCGTATTTTATTTCGTATGAAAAATCATCTGCAGTCAGTAATTATATAAATTTCGAGAGAAAATTCATATATTCATAAACCTTTCTGAGAATCAAACCAACAATCGGAGGTGTTACCGGAGTCCGTTTGGAAAGCTCGAGTACTCAATCCAAAGGTCTTGAGCTGTTCTATCAGATTATGTGTTCCAAATCACTGCAGAAAGCAAGGTTTATTTTCTGAACAATTATTTATTTTCGAATTAATTTTATTAAAAATATGAATTTTTGTTCGAATTATTGTTTGTATGATTTGATGCTTGCATGTTATAGAACTTATTTTCCTGATGATTTTCATATGTCATACGTCTGATTTGGAGTTCAATAACATTCTCAAAAGTGGGTTTAATTCTCGAATTTTAAAATTAGGGTTTATAACCCGTATGAATGTTTTCAATTGAAATTTGGGGCTTTTTGATTTAAGGGTTATTAGCTGTTGATTTATAGTGGATTATGTTCCTTATGAAATTTGCAATCGATTGGTATATAGCTCGTTAACAGAGGATGTCTGAATCGAAGGGAGTTGTGTTTTGAAAATTTCCGAAGTTCGTCGGAAACCGGCGATATTCTTGGCCAATTTCCGGCCAAGTCTGGGGTTATTTGAATGATTTGATTGCATGAATAAGTTCCTGGTTGTCTGTAGATGTGATCTGGAGCTTGTGGTGAGGTGAGGGTGCCGGAATCGTGTTCTCTGGCCACCCCTGTATTTTCCGGCGACGGGGGTTGTAAAATTACAGTTTGGTACCTTATCTTTTGGGGAAGAAACAGTTAGGTCCCTGAGGTTTCCAGAACTTGCAAATTTTGGATTTCTGTTTTAAAAATATTTAAAAATCATATTTCCTATTTATTTTAATTATAAAAATTAGATTTTAATTTCTGAAAATTCCAAAAAAATTATTATTTTAATTTCGAAAATTATTTTTAATTCAAAAATAAATTTGAATTAATTAGTTAATTATTTCAGTTAATTTTTAATTGATTAATTGGTCAATTAATTCGAAAATTGATTGATTAATTGATTTAATTAATTATTAATTGATTTTAATTAATTATTTAATTAGATTTAAATTATTTAAAAATGATTTAAAAATTCCGAAAAATAGTTTCGAGTTTTAAAATATTATTTTAAATTCTTTTCAAGGCTCGATAATTATTATGAAATTATTTTGAAGCCAGAATTGGCCAACCGAACCCTATTTACTACTTCAAAATTGATTCAACGATCTGTTTTAATTCCGAAAAATATTTTAAAAATCATTTTAAATATCCGAAAGCCTATTTATGACCCGAGACTTCTTTATAAACGATATATCATTGATTATGTGACATGTTATGTGTTATATATGACTTATTGGTTAACTGTCGGTCTATATATTCGATGTTTACTTGTTTATTGCATAACTTTCAATCCGTTAATCGGATTTGGGTGTAATGAAGGGTAGATATAAGTATGTGTCGAATAGAATCATATGAGTTAAATATTGATAGATGCTTATGATATGTGAGCAGAAAAGGCAAGGCGTAGGAAAGGGAAACAGATAGTCAAGGAGTAAGACAGTGGTGATTGAGAGCAAGTGCAGTGTAGTAAGCTAGTACCAGGAAAGTGTTCTGAACTTTCTCAAGATATTGTAGTGATTGATATTCTTGTTTTATATTGCAAGTGCTTTGAAGCACTGAACCCTAAACCTTGATTCCAGTTATTGATCTTGAGCCGTAAACCTGATTCTTTCCAGACTATTAATTGTTGTGTACCCAAATACGAACCTCAAATATACGTTACTACTCCACAAATACATACAAACTAAATATTAAACACTGAACCAAATTGCTTACACATTCAAACCATTGTATCTTATGCTTTGAAAGACCAAATCCTTGAAACCCTGAAATGTTGATTCCTTTGTTATCCAATTTTTTCATTACCTAACAGCCAAGCTTTGGAAATGCCATATTGATCTTTATACAGATTGAAACCATTTTCATTATTGAACGTCCAATGTTGTTAATGATCCTGTTTATTGTTTATTACTGCTTATTCTGTTATTATGGTAGAATTGGATTGTTTTTATAAAATTGTGGACCAGATTCATGGTCAGACCATATAATGGTCAAGTTAGGCCAATGTGTGCCTTGGATCCAGTAGTTAGAGCAGTGTTGTGTGCTTTGCTCGGGGTTAGTGCGTGACTGATCAGCAGCCTAACCTTGGTTTTTAAAATGAAAATATAATATCCAATTCTAAATCATAATCCATTGTTCACTTGATATCATAACCATATTTCCCTGATGATCATTATTCTCAGTTTTGTCATTGTGAGTTGCTGAGCTAGTTAGCCCATTTGTGCGATGTTGTTTATGTTCTTTTCCAGTTAAGAAGGAACCGGTTGGTACAGAGGATCCCCAGTCCAACTCGAGAGCTAGGGGTTCAGGTTGATCGAGTTGAGCTAGTAGGCTTCTTTTGGAATAATTTAAGTTTGAAAAAAGTTTGTAATAATGTTTAATACTCAGTTCTGAGTTGGATAGTTGGGATTTAAACGGTTTGTAATATAAGTAAGTGTGGTTGGCTTGTGTGCATACTTTAACCTGTTGCAATCTGTGGTAGTTGATAAGTAGGGTCACTACATATTATTATTATCTTTATTATTGTTATAAGCAGGTTATAAATAAGGTGTATGTGTGTGGACCCCAAACTTCTGATCCGGGTTTGGAGGGCGCCACAGGTTTGGTATCAGAGCTACAGGTTATAAGTCACTGACACAAGCCTAGGTTGACGGGAATGGGTAGAGGGTTAGGATTAGAAGTAAGGAATAGAAAGATAGAACATTGAGAGGTTGAGTGCTTCGGTATAACAGGTATTAGTGTAATTCGCGTCATGGTTCGAGATTCTTATATTGTGTTAGATATATTTGATAATGTCATGGCTAATATGTTTTATGTTTAGCTTTCAGATCTTGTGTGAACAGGATAGATCAGTACTTATACTGGAAGTCAGGACTTAAGGATATCAGTACTTATATTATCAGGAGATAATCATCAGAAGATAGATATCAGAACTTAAGTGCTGAAGGACAATCAGATAAGGACAGTAGCTGATTAAAGGAAAGAAGATAGAGATAAAACATAAGAAGAGATATGCATGAAGAAGGAATTCCGTGAAGAATGGAATACTTGGAATAGAAGATATCTGATTGATATATTTTAGGAAGCAGAATTATATTCCATATCAATTAGCGATTATCTTGTAACTGTGTAGTATATAAACACAGGCATAGGGTTTACACTATAAGTGTTATCATTATCGAAGTTATTATTCTATATAACCCTAGCAGCTCTCGTGATATTTGTTCATCACTGAGAGGTAACAGTTCCATATTGTAACAGAGTTTATTGTTTCAATAAAGTTTGTTTTCTGTTACTCAAGTTCTTTAAGTTCGATTTGAGTGTATTATACACTGTATTCACCCCCTCTACAGTGTGTGTGACCTAACAATTGGTATCAGAGCCTATCTGTTAACTTACATACAGTTAAAGATCCAAACACAATCATGTCGGACACAGAAACTCCAACTAAGCCTACCACTATTGAGGAACCACCAAAGACACAAATTCAGAGTCGGTATGAGACCATCAGAGTCCCCATACTGAGACCATCTGAATATCCCATATAGAAGGTAAGGATGACCATGTTCCTGGAAGCAACAGATCCAGAATACCTGGATAGAATCAAGGAAGGTCCTCACAAACCAACCAAACTCGCTGTTGTAGTTGCAGGTGAAGCAGCAACGACCGTACCAAAGGAGAAGAGTGATTATACTGCTGAGGACATAGCATCAATTGCTAAGGATGCTAAGGTACGACACTTACTACATAGTGCCATTGATAATGTAATGTCAAATCGGGTAATCAACTGCAAGACTGCTAAGGAGATATGGGATGCTCTGGAAACAAGATGTCAGGGAACTGACACAATTAAGAAGAACAGGAAGATAATACTCACTCAAGAGTATGAACACTTTGATTCAAAGACTAATGAGTCATTGAATAATTTATATGATAGATTTGTCAAACTTTTGAATGATTTGTCATTGGTTGATAAAGAGTATGATCTTGAAGATTCAAACCTTAAGTTCCTGTTAGCTCTTCCTGAATGCTGGGATTTGAAGGCAACGACAATAAGAGACAACTACAATCTTGATGAAACAACTCTTGACGAAATCTATGGAATGCTCAAGACACACGAGCTGGAGATGGAACAAAGAAGCAAGAGGAAAGGAGGAAAGTCAAGGACAGTTGCTCTTAAGGCTGAAGAAGAATTCCCCAAAGCAGCTTCCTCAAAGAAAGACAAGGGTAAAGCTCTTTTCATAAAGTCTGATACTGAGTCATCAAGTTCTGAGAGTGATGATGACTCAGATTATGAAAGCTTGCCTGAGACTGATGCTGATGAGGAGATGATGAAACTGTGTGCTCTTATGGTGAAAGGAATCACAAAGATTGCATACAGGAAGTTCAGGAAGGGAAAGAAGTTTCCCAGAAAAAGCATAAGTTCTGATAAGAAGAATTTCAGAAGATCTGAAGGAAGAGGAGGAAAGTCTGACGGAGGAGATTACACCAATGTTAAATGCTATAACTGTGGTGAGAAAGGCCACATATCTCCTGACTGCAAGAAGGTAAAGGGTGACAAAGGCAAGGCTCTCGTCACAAAGCAGAAAAGCTGGACAAACACCTCAGACTCTAAAAGTGAGGAGAACTATGCATTAATGGCAAATGCTGATAAAGAAAGTTCTGAGAGCAGTTCTGAAGCTGTTGAAACAAAGGTACCTCAGACTACTTATGCTTTTCATACTGATGATATTAATGAGTTGAGAAGATATCTTAAAACCATGTTTGTTAGCTATAGAGATCAAACTTTAACATGTGAAAGATTAACTTCTGAAAATCTTGCATATAAGAAAAGAAATGATTTTTTAGAAAAAGAGTTAGTCATATTCCATCAAACTCAGAAGGATAGAGATGATGCTTTTTATGTTAGGGATGAAGTGCTAAAAATGAATGAATCTCTAAAAACTGAGTTAGAAAAGGAAAGAGAGATAATCAGGACTTGGACTAACTCTGGAAGAACAACTCAAAATTTGCTAAGTAGTGAAAATTGGAAAGAGGGATTAGGTTATGGAGAAAATAAGAATGATAAAGGAACTGAAGAAATTAAGCCTGTTGTTAAGCAAAAGCCAAAGTTAAAACCTGTTTAGTTTGTAACTGTAAAGTCTGATAATGAGAAATCAGAAGTTAAAGAGGAATTAACTTCTGACAAACTAAAACAGGAAAAGACAGCTGAAGTAAACATAGGCTTAATGACAAAGAAGCAGCTTAAGCATAAGCTGAAAGATGTCAAGAATGCAAACAAGGTAAAATCACCTAGGAAAAATAGGAATGGAAAGGAAGGTGTTATCATTATCGAAGTTATTATTCTATATAACCCTAGCAGCTCTCGTGATATTTGTTCATCACTGAGAGGTAACAGTTCCATATTGTAACAGAGTTTATTGTTTTAATAAAGTTTGTTTTCTGTTACTCAAGTTCTTTAAGTTCGATTTGAGTGTACTATACACTGTATTCACCCCCTCTACAGTGTGTGTGTGACCTAACATATTGCGATATGATTTCAGATAGCAGCGATGGACGACTCTTTTATTCCCATATCAGCTGATCACTCAGAGCCTTCAGTTGGAGGACCGTCTTCGGATCCACGTCCTGTTCTTCTACCAGTGTTGGCTATACTACCTCCACCTGTGTTGCAGCCCGTACCATTGCAGGCTATTCCACCCCAGGCATGAGGCCACCTATCAGAGGACCCCCACCAGCTGATTCAGATTCCACTGGGAATTCAGTTGCGAGTGCCCCATTCCAGTCTACATTGCCCCCAGTTCCTTACTACCGGTATGAGGCTCTTCTATTGGAGCGTGATTCCTTGTTGGCCCAGATCAGAGAGCTATAGCATATCATTAGGACTACTGATGTTGATCATGGTACGAGGGAGCTTCGAGAGGAGATTCCTGTGACACGGAGGGTTCTTGAGGCTAGGCTACATGGAGCTACACTACCTGGCAGACGCCCTGATGCACTGATGGGTTGGGCTACTGAGGTGATGAAGGACTTTGAGAGGCTAGCAGGACCAGAGTTTCCTTGGAGTTGAGTCAGAGATCCAGAGATAGAAATGCTGAACAGTGTTGTGATGGTTATGTAGTATGTACAGTAGTGTGTAGTGTGTATCAGTAGACTTTTGGGTTGTATTTATAGACTAGCTATGATGACCAGTGAGTAGGTTGTTGTACCCTTTTTGCTTTTACTTTTGAATCGTCTTTACGCTTGTACTACCCAAAACTTTTGATCTATATATATCAGCACCTTTCCTTTCCAGTATTGTCATTCATTTTACTGCACCTGTTTTACTTTACCTTATTTATTGCACCAGTTATACCCCTATGATACCATGTACCCTGTTTTTCATAACTGTTTATATTCTATAAAGAAGCATGCAATTTACCTAGTTACAACTGTTTTCAAAAAGAAATATTTCTGTTTTACAAAACTTTTCTTTTATGCAAAGAATTTGATTTAAAAGCTAAATAAGTTATTTGATTCTTTACAGAAAATGCCTCCCAGAAGAAATACCTGCACCAACACCCAGAATGAAGAACCCAACAACAACAATAATAACAACCAAGATGATACAAACCAGAATGCAAACCCAGGACCCATAGACCCAACAATAGCCCAGATTCTTCAAATCTTGGCCCAATAAACAGTTCACCTGGCACAACAACAACAAAGACAGACCAATCCCCAGGTAACTTTTAAAACTTTTCAGGCAGTAAACCCATAAGAATTCAAGGGTTCCTTAGAACCGATTGAAGCAAATGTTTGGTTAAAGGAGATAGAGAAGGCATTTGCCTTAGTAAAAGTAAAGAACGAACAGAAGGTTGAGTTTGCAAGTTACTATTTGAAGAATGTGGCCTTCTATTGGTGGGAGATGGTGAAGACATTGGAAGGTACAGATGTTATTACTTGGGAAAGATTTAAGGAATTGTTTTTAGAAAAGTATTTTCCTCAGTTTGTCCAGGATCAGATGGAGTTGAAGCTTTTAGAACTAAAGCAAGGAAACATGTCGGTGACAGATTATGAGAGTAAGTTTGAGGAATTGTCAAGGTATGTGCCATCGTATGTGGATACTGATAAGAAGAAGGTTAAAAGATTCCAGCAAGGTTTGAAACCATGGATCAGAGGGAAGGTAGCCATTTTTGAATTGGATACTTACGCAGGAGTTGTACAGAAGGCTATGATCGCAGAGACAGAGAGTGAGATGTCACAGAAGGAGAAAGAAAGCAAGAAAAGGAAATTTGAAGGGAATGAAGGTCAGTCACAACCAGGGAAGTTCCAAATTTTAAGAAGGGCAAGTTTCAGCCAGGGAGGAATTTTAATTTCAGGAGACAAAATGCAAGCGACGGAAGCCAGGGCAACCGTCCAGTTAATGCGAATCAGCCAAATCAGTTGAGATTAACTTTTCCAGATTGTCAAGTATGTGGGAAGAAACACGAGGGAGTTTGTAATAAGTTGAATGTAGTTTGTTTCAAGTGCAATCAGAAAGGGCACTATTCAAGGGAGTGCCGAAATCATCCAGCAAGAGAGCCAGAAAATAAGGATCAGCCTATCCGGAATCCAGCAGTGAAGATTCCAGCCATTGGATTTACGTGCTTTAAATGTGGAAAACCAGGACATATAGCTAGGGATTGCAAGACACCAGCCCTAGACAGTAATGTATTGAGGATTATGGGATCTACCCCAGCAGTGAATGAGACTTCAAGGGCTAGAGTTTTTGACATGTCTGTGAAGGATGCTATCCAGGATACAGATGTCGTGGCAGGTATGCTTAATGTGAATTCTTTATGTGCCAGTGTTAATAGATTTGGGAGCAACTCGATCGTTTGTTTCACAAGATTTTGTTAGTAAGTTAAATTGTCTAGTTGAGTATTTAAATGAAATAATGACTGTGGAATTGGCAAATCAAGAACGAGTATCTGTTAATCAAGTTTGTG
The DNA here is from genome assembly GCF_009905375.1 of Apium graveolens. Lineage (NCBI taxonomy): Eukaryota > Viridiplantae > Streptophyta > Magnoliopsida > Apiales > Apiaceae > Apium > Apium graveolens. The sequence continues at coordinate 232,794,455 of NC_133653.1, forward strand.
GGAATTGTGAGATTGAGATTTCTGGTATTAAATTTTGAGTTGATATGATACCATTTAAGTTAGGAGAATTTGACGTTATCTTAGGAATGGATTGGTTATCTAAGCACGATGCCCAGATAGATTGTCGAAATAAGAAGGTAATGGTGAAAACGCTAGACGAAAGAATAGTAACGTTCAAGGGCCAAAAACAAGTAAAGAAGTTCTTAACGATGATTCAAGCCAAGAAGTTACTACGACAAGGATGCGAGCATTTCGTGGCATATGTGATTGATAGGAGTCAGGAGCCAGCGAAACTTAAAAATATTCCAGTAGTGAATGAATTTCCAGAAGTGTTTGCCGACGAGTTACCAGGACTTCCTCCAGATAGAGAAATTGAGTTTGCAATCGACTTAGCACCTGGAACAGAACCGGTATCCAAGGCCCCGTATAGGATGGCGCCCGTTGAGATGAAAGAGCTAGCGACGCAATTGCAAGAGCTGTTAGAGAAAGGAGTAATCAGACCTAGTGTATCCCCGTGGGGAGCCCCGGTATTATTTGTCAAGAAGAAAGATGGAAGCATGAGACTGTGTATTGACTATAGGGAACTTAACAAGCTTACAATCAAGAACAAGTATACGTTACCCATAATTGATGATTTGTTTGATCAACTGAAGGGAGCCAAGTACTTCTCCCAGATTGATTTAAGATTGGGATATCATCAACTGAAGATTAAGCCAGAAGATATACCGAAGACAGCTTTCAGAACAAGGTATGAACATTACGAATTTTTAGTGATGTCTTTTGGATTGACCAACGCCCCAACATCGTTTATGGACCTGATGAACAGAATTTTCAAGGAATACTTGGACAAGTTCGTTATTGTGTTTATAGATGATATTTTGATTTATTCCAAGGCGGAAGGGGATCATGCGGAACATCTGAGAACAGCTTTGAAGATTTAAGGAAAAAGAAGTTATATGCTAAATTCTCGAAGTGTGAGTTTTGGCTACATGAAGTTCAGTTCTTAGGACACATAGTCAGTAATGAAGGGATCAAAGTGGACCCAGCAAAGATTGAGACAATTACAAACTGGGAAAGACCGAGAACACCCACCGAGGTAAGAAGTTTCTTGGGATTAGCGGGATATTATCGTCGATTCGTTCAAAATTTTTCAAGGATTGTAATACCATTGACAAAGCTTACACGGAAGAATGAAAAGTTTATATGGAACGACAAGTGCGAAGAAAGTTTTCAGAAATTGAAGCAACGATTAATCACATCACCTGTTTTGTCACTTCCAGACGATCAAGGGAATTTTGTAATTTATAGCGATGCTTCTTAGAAAGGACTAGGATGTTTTCTAATGCAGCACGATAAGGTGATTGCGTATGTGTCAAGGCAATTGAAACCACACGAACAAAAATATCCTACTCATGATTTAGAGCTAGCAGCCATAGTTTTTGCTTTGAAAATTTGGAGACATTATCTGTATGGAGAAAAGTGTGAGATTTTCACGGATCATAAAAGCTTAAAGTACATATTCACTTAGAAGGAGCTTAATATGAGGCAAAGGAGATGGTTAGAATTGATCAAGGATTACGACTGCTCGATTAATTATCATCCCGGTAAAGCGAACGTTGTAGCAGACGCGTTAAGTCGGAAGGAAAAGTTAAATATGTTATCAGTACCTGAAGAGATATATAAGGAATTTCAGAAACTGGAATTGGAGATTAAAGTTTGCAGGCCTAATGAAACAAAAGTGTACAGTATGACTTTTCAGCAAGAGTTGCTAGAGAAAATAAAGAAGTGTCAGGAAGATGTAATGGATAAAAATATAAATCATTTGGTAGGTGAGGAATTGTGCACGCAGAAGGATGATCAAAGTATTCTTAGGTTTTCTTCAAGAATTTGGATTCCACCGGTGACGGAGCTGAAGAATGAAATTTTACAGGAAGCACATAATTCAAGATATTCCCTCCATCTAGGAAGTACCAAAATGTACAGAGATTTAAAGGAAAGTTATTGGTGGCCAAATATGAAGAGAGAAATTGCGGAATGGGTTAGCAGATTTTATACATGTCAGAGAGTTAAAGCCGAACATCAAAGACCAAGTGGATTGCTACAGCCATTGGAGATTCCAGAGTGGAAGTGGGAACATATTGCCATGGATTTCATAGTTGGATTACCAAGGACAAGGGCTAATCATGATGTCATTTGGGTTATAGTGGATAGACTTACCAAGTCAGCTCATTTTCTGCCTATAAATGAAAGATTTTCACTCGACAAGTTGGTCCATATGTACCTGAAGGAAATTGTAGTTCGTCATGGAGTTCCTGTGTCTATCGTATCTGATCGAGATCCAAAATTTAATTCAAGATTTTGGAAAAGTTTTCAAGAATGTTTGGGAACAAGACTGAATATGAGTACAGCCTACCACCCACAGACGGACGACCAAAGTGAAAGAACGATCCACACGATTGAGGACATGTTACGTGTTTGTGCTATTGATTTCAAAGGAAGTTGGGACGAGCATTTACCTCTGGTAGAGTTTTCTTATAACAACAGTTATCATGCCAGTATTGGGATGCCACCCTATGAAGCCCTTTATGGACGTAAATGCAGATCTCCAGTGCATTGGGACGAAGTAGGAGAACGCAAATCACTTGGACCGGAATTAGTACAACAAACAAAGGAGGTGGTTGAAATTATCCAGAAGAGATTAATAGCCGCACAGGACCGTCAAAGGAAATATACAGATCAGTCCAGGAAAGACATGGAATTCAAAGAAGGAAACTTGGTATTACTGAAAGTATCACCGTGGAAGGGACTAACGAGGTTTGGAAAGAAAGGAAAGTTGAGCCCAAGATATGTCGGACCTTTTGAGATTCTAAAGCGTGTTGACAAAGTAGCTTACGAGTTGGCGTTACCTCCGCACATGGAGCACATTCACAATATTTTTCACGTATCAGTGCTTAAGAAATATAATCCAGACTCCATGCATGTAATAGAATATGAGCCAATAGAGCTTCAGGAAGATTTGTCATATGTAGAGAGTCCGATAGAGATTTTAGAGAAAAGAGAGAAGGTATTGAGAAATAAAGTGGTAAAGCTAGTAAGAGTGTTATGGAGAAACCCAAAGGTTGAAGAGTCAACCTGGGAGTTTGAAAGTGATATGAGAGAAAAGTACCCTCATTTGTTTTCTTAGGAGATTCTGAGGACAGCATCTTTTTAAGGGGGGAAGGATGTAATATCCGGAATATATCGTGTAATTATTTTTTAAATAATTAATATATGTGTTCAGTATCTATTCTGTGAATTAATTGTTAAGTGTTAAATGTGTTTGGATGTTTAAAAATATTATTAATTGAGTATTTTAATTTTTATATGTCCAAAATAAAATATAGATAATTGTCATATCTTCCTAATTATTTTTATGTTGATTTATGGATTTATAAGGATCAAATAAAATTTATAAAATCTTTTTCCGAGTATTTAAAATCTATTTTATAAAAACGGGAACCAACCGACGTCATCCGTTGTTACGTTTTTGGAACCCGAAACTCTTCCGAGAACTCCTTCCTAACCTAATTGTAATATTCCGAGCATATTCCATGTTTCAACTTTTTCGATCCGGCGTACGGTTTGTCCTGCGCGGGTCCCGGCGCAACATTTTTGATACAATATTCATTTCGGTAAATCAATAAAACTCGTATTTTCGATAAACGGGAGCTTTTTATTAAACTATCCCAATTATCACCTCGTAGTACGTGTAACCAGGCGCTGAGACCAAGACCGCAGTACAAATTGTACTGGTTTGGATAATTGTCCCGAAAACCGATACCGTTTAGATCAGTTTTTACAAATAAACGTACTGATTTATGTCTGGAATGATCCAACGGGATACTAATTTTCCGTAATTATAAATAGCCCTTACCGTATTTTATTTAGTATCAAAAATTATTTGCATTCAGTAATTATATAAATTTCCAGAGAAAATTCATATATTCATAAACCTTTCTGAGAATCAAACCAACAATCGGAGGTGTTACCGGAGTCCGTTTGGAAAGCTCGAGTACTCAATCCAAAGGTCTTGAGGTGTTCTATCAGATTCTGTGTTCCAAATCACTACAGAAATCAAGGTTTATTTTCTGAACAATTATTTATTTTCGAATAAATTTTATTAAAAATATGAATTTTTGTTCGGATGATTGTTTGTATGATTTGATGATTGCATGTTGTAGAGCCTGTTTTCCTGATGATTTTCATATGTCATACGTCTGATTTGGAGTTCAATAACATGCTCAAAAGTGGGTTTAATTCTCGAATTTTAAAATTAGGGTTTATAACCCATATGAATGTTTTTAATTGGAATTTGGGGCTTTTTGATTTAGGGGTTATTAGCTGTTGATTTATAGTGGATTATGTTCCTTATGAAATTTACAATCGATTGGTATATAGCTCGTTAACAGAGGATGTCTGAATCGAAGGGAGTTGTGTTTTGAAAATTTCCGAAGTTCGCCAGAAACCGGCGATGTTCTTGGCCAATTTCCGGCCAAGTCTGGGGTTATTTGAATGATTTGATTGCATGAATAAGTTCCTGGTTGTCTGTAGATGTGATCTGAAGCTTGTGGTGAGGTGAGGGTGCCGGAATCGTGTTCTCCGACCACCCCTTTATTTTCCGGCGATGGGGGTTGTAAAATTGCAGTTTGGTACCCTATCTTTTAGGGAAGAAACAGTTAGGTCCCTGAGGTTTCCAGAACTTGCAAATTTTGGATTCCTTTTTTAAAAATATTTAAAAATCACATTTCCTATTTATTTTAAATATAAAAATTCGATTTTAATTTCTGAAAATTCCAAAAAAATTATTATTTTAATTCCGAAAATTATTTTTAATTCAAAAATAAATCTGAATTAATTAGTTAATTAATTTCAGTTAATTTTTAATTGATTAATTGTTCAATTAATTCAAAAATTGATTGATTAATTGATTTAATTAATTATTAATTGATTTTAATTAATTATTCAATTAGATTTAATTATTTAATATATTATTTTAAATTGTTTTCAAGGCTCAATAATTATTATGAAATTGTTTTGAAGCCAGAATTGGCCAACCGAACCCTATTTACTACTTCAAAATTGATTCAACGATCTGTTTTAATTCCGAAAAATATTTTAAAAATCATTTTAAATATCCGAAAGCCTATTTATGACCCGAGACTTCTTTATAAATGATATATCATTGATTATGTGACGTGTTATGTGTTATATGTGACTTGTTGGTTAAATGTCGGTCTATATATTCGATGTTTAGTTGTTTATTGCATAACTTTCAATCCGTTAATCGGATTTGGGTGAAATGAAGGGTAGATAGAAGTATGTGTCGAATAGAATCATATGAGTTAAATTTTGATAGATGCTTATGATATGTGAGCAGAAAAGGCAAGGCGTAGGAAAGGGAAACAGATAGTCAAGGAGTAAGACAGTGGTGATTGAGAGCAAGTGCAGTGTAGTAAGCTAGTACCAGGCAAGTGTTCTGAACTTTCTCGAGATATTGTAGTGATTGATATTCCTGTTTTATATTGCAAGTGCTTTGAAGCACTGAACCCTAAACCTTGATTCCAGTTATTGATCTTGAGCTGTAAACCTGATTCTTTCCAGACTATTGATTGTTGTGTACCCAAATACGAACCTCAAATATACGGTACTACTCCACAAATACATACAAACTAAATATTAAACACTGAACCAAATTGCTTACACATTCAAACCATTGTATCTTATGCTTTGAAAGACCAAATCCTTGGAACCCTGAAATGTTGATTCCTTTGTTATCCAATTCTTTCATTACCTAACAGCCAAGCTTTGGAAATGCCATATTGATCTTTATACAGATTGAAACCATTTTCATTATTGAACATCCAATGTTGTTAATGATACTGTTTATTGTTTGTTACTGCTTAATCTGTTATTATGGTAGAATTGGATTGTTTTTATAAAATTGTGGACCAGATTCGTGGTTAGACCATATAATGGTCAAGTTAGGCCAATGTGTGCCTTGGATCCAGTAGTTAGAGCAGTGCTGTGTGCTTTGCTCGGGGTTAGTGCATGTCTGATCTGCAGCCTAACCTTGGTTTTTAAAATGAAAATATAATATCCAATTCTAAATCATAATCCATTGTTCACTTGATATCATAACCATATTTCCCTGATGATCATTATTCTCAGTTTTGTCATTGTGACTTGCTGAGCTAGTTAGCTCATTTATGCGATGTTGTTTATGTTCTTTTCCAGTTAAGAAGGAACCGGTTGGTACAGAGGATCCCCAGTCCAGCTCGAGAGCTAGGGGTTCAGGTTGATCGAGTTGAGCTAGTAGGCTTCTTTTGGAATAATTTAAGTTTGAAAAAAGTTTGTAATAATGTTTAATACTCAGTTCTGAGTTGGATAGTTGGGATTTGAACGGTTTGTAATATAAGTAAGTGTGGTTGGCTTGTGTGCATACTTTAACCTGTTGCGATCCGTGGTAGTTGATAAGTAGGGTCACTGCATATTATTATTATCTTTATTATTATTATAAGCAGGTTATAAATAAGGTGTATGTGTGTGGACCCCAAACTTCTGACCTGGGTTTGGAGGGCGCCACATAGGCCCGCCTCGAGGGCCCAAACGGGCTCTGACATTTTCGAAAAGTCCGGCCCGGTCAAAGTCCGGGCATTTTAAGGCCCGTTCAAAGCCCGACCTGGTGGGCCTTTTGTGCATCTCTAGCCTTGATGGTAAATGACAGTGCAATACTTGAAGATGAACAAGAAGCTCAAACTCGAGTCACTCATGTAGTTGAGGAAAAGAACAAGGAGACTTAGAAACAGGTCATATTGGAGCTAGAAGAGGATGAATATTACACCCTTGATGAACTAGATGAGATGGATCAATCCATAGCTTACCTTGCTAGAAAATTTTCTTACATTAGGGTGAAAAGCCAAAGATTTTAAGAGTAAGGGACATACCTCAAACAACAATAACTGGAAAGGAATAACTCGGTTTAACTCAGGTGGCAAAGGTGGCTTCAAGACTGGATATGTTGACAGATCAAAGATGAGGTGCTACAACTGTGATGAGTTGGGACACTTTGCAACTGAGTGTAGAAAGCCAAAGAAAGTGAAGAAGGATAAATCTTATTGGGGATTGGAAGCAAAGTATGAAGCTCTCTTGAGAAAATAACAGGGAAAGGCTTACATAGTTGAAAACATGAGTTGGGATGACACTGATGAAGATGATGGTAATGAAGAATTTGGAAAATATGCACTCATGGCCCTAGAACAAGGAGAATCATCCTCAATAAAATCAGAGGTACCAACTCTAAATACCATCGATTTAAATACAAGACAATATAAAGAAATTGTTAAAAAGATGAGTGTAGAAATGTTTCACATCCACACAAGCATGGTGTCAGCTACTGAAGAAGTTAGTAGACTGTCAGAGATTAATAAGAAGTTTGAGATTAAAAAGCAAGAACTGGAACTGCAGCTTGTTGGGCTTGAAAATGTCAAGCAAGAAAATGATTATCTGAAAACTAGCTCAAGTGTGCAAGTGAAATTGAAGCAGTGTTGAGGGAAAAATTGGAAAAGAATGAAGTATAATTGAAGTCCTTTAAGAATACATATCAGTTGGTTGGACAATACCATGAGAAAAACAAACCATGTTCCAATATAGCTATTGGTTTGGACTGTGATGCCTTGAACAGAAATAAGAAAATTGAAGGTGACAAAAGAAACAATTGTAGATCAAGATATCCCAGCTGTGCTGAGAAAAGTAAATGCACCTTTGTTTAAATCATGTGAGATTAATTTCAGTGAGGTTGAATTGGTCATCAAGCAAGAACTTACAGATGAAGACAGTAAAAAGAAAGATGTAAAAACCACTCGTACAAAGGAAACTGAAAAGGAACCAATAGTTAATCAATTTATCAAGACACCAACCAAGGAATTAAAACTAAGAATGCTGGTAGAAAGAAAAAGAATGTGAATGGGAAGATAGGTGTAAATAAGAGCAACAACTATGCCTATGTTACAGATTCTTCAAGAAAGAAATGTCAGAAATGGGGCTCAACAAATCATCTAACTTGCCTTTGTAAAAAGGCTGTTAGTGAGCCAAAAGCAGAAGCATGCAAATACAATGAGGCAGTGGCTGAGGATCCCTATTCATTTTGTGGCAGATTTGATTGTATTTCTTGCAATATGAAAATGATGACATGATGTCATAAATTGAGAGTAGATCTGAAAGAAGTTAATCTTGGATTTACAGTTAAGAAGGAAAATACAAATCAATCAATAAACACTATTCTTTTTGAATCATCAAATTCTACTTCTGCAACTTCTGTTAAAAAATAGAAAGTACCCAACACTATTTGGGTATCTAAACACACTTAATCCTCATTGTGTGCAGGGCAAAATAAAAAGAGTCATATGGATCATTGACAGTGGATGCTCCATGCATATGACAGGTGATAAGGCCCTGTTATCACAATTTGTGGAGATGGCTGGCCCATTGGTGACTTTTGGAGATAACAACAAAGGATTCACAATGGGATATGACAAGTTGGTTTCGGCAAATATTGTCATAGCAGATGTAGCACTGGTTGCTGGACTTGAAGTAAATCCTCTAAGTGTCAGCCAATTTATTGACAAGGGATTCAAGGTGAATTTTGAAAAACAAGACTACTCATATAATAACCCCAATTTTTGGAATTTTTGAAACCCTTATGAATAGTGTTTTTGCTGATTATGCCGAATAAGAAAACTTTTCATGCCACACTATGTAGGGGTTCTTTTATTGATATTCTGAGATCTTATTAGCACTCTATATGGTATATAAGTGTATGTAAAGATCGTCAGAATCCAAATTCGAATACTTTGATTTTTTTCCCGAAAATCCACCAGATACAGAAAGAATTGAGTATAAGGTAACATGATTAAAAGGATTTCAATTCAAGGATTATAAGAGGAGATCATAAAAGGAATATAATGTATTGAGAAAGGTTAAGGGAACCTAAGTAATAAGATCCCGGGTATGATCCCTCAAACGATAAACGAGAACGAAAGTTAAGCAAACCGTATAACAGATCAGCGGTCATTAGGCAAGTAATTAGGATTGAATCAAAGAGGTTAGTGATGATGATGTCATCAAACCAATAAGAAGAGGACAAGCATGGGAAGATGACATATGAATGATGAGCTAAGCATGACAAAAAGAAGTGTGTTGTTGGTTAATTTTAACCAATTCATTTTTTTTACCATGGTAAAAGGTAATTAACAAAACAAAAAGGGAAAGCAACCAAACAAGAAGCATTCCTTCTCCCCCCTCATTCTTGCTCTCGGCTTTTCCATGAAAAGCAAAGGAGAATTTTCAAAACTCAAGCTACACACCTTCAAAAATCAAGAGGTTTGTTTCTTTAGCTTCCATAATTCATAACTTAGATGAGCCATAAGTTTAAGCTCAAGATTCCATGTTTAACATAGCTAATCAATTCATCAAAGTTCTTGGTGAATAGTGTTTTCAAGAAACTAACTTTGTGTTTTCTTACATTTTCTTCAAGATCCAAGCTTAGTAGAGATAGTTAGTGGATATTTAAGGCTTCCTAAGTGATTCTCCACTCTCCAAGGAAGGTATAACCCCTCAAAACCCTAACTTTACTTTGAGTATTAGGTTTGGTTTTGTTTGTTATAGTTCATGAGAGCATGATTCTTGTATGTTTACAGTTTGGTTGGAATTATAATGATTTTTGGTTATAAATCTTGGTTGTTGGTTGATGAACCTTAAGTATAGTTAGTAGCTCTTGTTTGAGATTGAATAAGTTGGAAAAATCATGAGGTTATGGACTGAGTTAGTAAGGTTTGGATGAAGTTTGGTGGTATTAGTGGTTATGGGTTGATTTGTGGTTAAAATGTGGTTGATTGGAGTAGTTTAAACTTTGGTAATCGCGTAAACATAGCCGTCGTAATGCCCGATTTACTTTAGACTGTTTTTGTTCTTAACATCAGGACTCGTGAACTCACTGTTAGGTTCTGATCATTGCCATGATTAGATAGTTCATGTTACGAGCTTCATTTTGATATGTGGTTCGCTTGACTCTGATGTACGGTTTAGGAGAAACGACCGTTTTAAGTAACGGCGTTTCGCGAACAAACCATTACCCCTCGCCTTATTTTGAAACCTTCGTTAAGGACCTTGAATGACTAATTGGGGTATGAAACAATTATATAAAGTGGATTAGGCAGTTGGTAGGGTACTCGCGAACGAATCGCCTTAAAACCCTTAATGGTTAATTTATTAAAAATGGTGGAGCCGAGGGTACTCGAGCGACTAAAGTGAATCGTTAAGCGCAAAAGCGAACGTTAGGGTCTAATTGGTTAAAGTATAGTTTTTTAAGCGACTTTGGTTTAATTCCAGCTTATATGATGTTTATAGGTTACCAGACTCATCCCAGGACTTTTACCACCCCCAGTCGCTCAGGCAAGTTTTCTACCCGTTATACTGTTGTTGTGATGTAAATATATGTATATGCATTATCTTGTGATAAGTGCATGATTATTATTAGCAAATCTTACGATATATTGGAGCATATGATATAGTATATATGCATGTCTGTTTCGTAATCTTGGTATCTAATTGTTGATTCAATTGCTTATAAGTTGCATAATACCTATGCTAGAAATAAGCAGTAGTTGCGTATACCCTTAGTATAGGGGACCCAAATGTGAACATTTTTCTAAACCGGGAGTCGATGTTCCAGAGTATAATATATATATATATTTATATATATATATATTGATATAGTTTTCAAAACTATTAATCGAATAAGGTTTATTCGATAACTTTATTTTATTTAATGAATATTATTTTGAATATTCATTCGAGGACTTATGACTCCGCTTACTTTATTTAATGAATATTATTTTGAATATTCAATCGAAGACTTATGACTCCGCTTACTTTATTTAATGAATATTATTTTGAATATTCATTCGAGGACTTATGACTCCGCTTACTTTATTTAATGAATATTATTTTTGAATATTCATTCAAGGACTTATGACTCCGCTTATTTTATTAAATAATATTCTTTATTTTATTAAAGAATAATGTTTCGATAATCAAACTTATTTTCGATTATTCAAATAAAGATCATACTTTCGTATAAGTATATCTTTGGTTATTAATATTCATTTCAAGTATGAGTTTTAAAACTTCTACTTCAATTATTTTTATAAAGATTATTCTTTATGGAAATATTATTTAAATAATAATATTCAGATATTTTCTAATATATCGGGACTGATTTATTTCATTAAATCAGCATTACTCCAAACATTCTTAAAAATGTTTTCGAGTCTTCAAAATGATTTTAAAAGTTAGAGGGGATCCCAAAAACTCGTTTCCAGATTTAAGATCTTCCTTTCGAAGGAGACTTGAATATTCGCTCAAAAATCTTAGGGATCTGGCTCTGTGGTGTATTTTATATTCTCAATGAGGTTGCTGTTTTGAGAAAACAATTTGATTACTTGCCCAATATTCGGGAAGTAAGTCCATCTAATTGAGTCGGCATAAGCGACAGGCCGGGGTATGGTCTATGAAGGTGTAAGAGGCTGGGTGAAAGTCCATCCACGCGTGAGTGGCCGGGTAACAGTCTAGCGCGAGGTCCTAATGCGACCAGGGTGATGACTGGCGAGGAATTCATCCATCTATAGTAGAAAAGGTTACTTATTGGTATCTTTTCCTGATCAGCAAGATATCGGGATTATGCCAAAATTCGTTTCTTTCCAAAATTCATTGGATATTACAACTCTGTTCATACTTTACATGACAGAGGTTTTCAGGAAATGTATGAGAGATATATATGGATATATATGGGGACTTAATGAAGTATCTCATAACTTCTTTTCATTCAATAATATTTTAAAGATTGAATCTATTCAAGTCTTATCTTGTAGTCTCATCTGGGTGATGAACTTTTGAAACTAATTATAACTTGAATGGTGGTAGTTCAAGTAGTATTCAGAAAGATATAAGTATATTGGAGTATCTTGTAACTTCATCTTTTAAACTTATATCTAGTAAATGATTATCTTGTGCATGTCAAAGATTTTCGGAAAATCTTTGAGACAAGGTTAGATATATGAGATCACCTTGCAACGATATTTTTATACAATTATAAACTGGAACTCTGTGTATATTATACATGTCAGAGGATTTCAAAGATTGTGAAAAGTATATATGTATATATATACTGAATATTTTGCGACTTGGTCGCGTTAAGATATCAACTTGGTTCATTTCTTCTTGACCAAGACTTTTATGAGTACTATGAGAATGCTCATATATTGTTAATTATAATACATATTATTTCGGTGGGCTTGTTGCTCACCCTTGCTTTCTTCTTTCATCACACAACATCAGATAGACAAGATGAACAAGACCAAGCTCCCAATTCGCGAGCGGATAGGAAACGTTCCGCAGTTTTCTATAGGCGTTGATGTCGTTGTAGCTGAGGTAGGAACTACCAATAGGCTAGGCTTTCAACTTTTGATGTACCAGACTTATGTATCTTTATGAATTGTAATAATGGCAAAGAATATGTAAATTTATTCAGAAACCCCTTTTAAGGTGTAATGGTTTATAATTGTGGAATAAAATGACTTGTGTTATTTTTGGGTATTCATCTTTGAGACTATAACTTGTGGTGTGTGTGTATATTGTGGGGTCACAGTACGCAGTAGTTGGTTGATTATTAAGATTAAGTATTATTAAGGGAAATGGAACTCGTGACAACCCGGATCCCCGACCCCGGATTTGGGGGTGTTACAGAAATGGTATCAGAGCTAAGCGTTATAAACCTCAGAGATGATGTGACGTGAAAATAATAAGTTCACTAAGATAATAAGAACTCTTGCCAAGTTCATAGTCGGATCACCTAACGTAGTACTGACAGTTAAAACCCTTATGGAAACCCTTATAAATATCGTGATAGAAGCGTAGTTCGTTATCGTATATGGTAGCGGGACTCCGAACCCTGAGATTGAGGAGCAACAACGCGATGATGTTTTACTACATATTGGGTATCAGATTATGGATCCGATAGAGCGTCCTAACGCAGGACCGGATGATGTTCATATTGAGGATGTAGCGGTTGAGGATATTGTCCTAGAAGGGATTGTTGCTGAGGAGGATCCCGTGGAGGGTCCTGACAAGATTGAATAAAGGAACACTGAGGAATTGATGACCATGGTTAGGGAAACTACCAGAGGTAGGATTGGGCGGTCACTACCAGAGGTTCGTTCAAGTTTGTAAAGATAGTAGCCCCTTTAACGCGGCTTACTCATAAGACTGAGAAGTTCGAATGGACAGAGAAATGCGAGAACAGCTTTTAAGAACTAAAGCAAAGATTGGTGACGACCCCTATGATGGCGTTACCGGATGGAAAAGGAGATTTTGTGATCTGTAGTGACGCTTCGCATAAGGAATTAAGGTGCTTCTTATACAGTACATCAAGGTAATCGTGTACGCGTCAAGATAATTAAGGGAATATAAAATTCGATATCCCCACCCATGAGCTTGGGCTCGTGGCAATAGTTTTGCCTAAAGATTTGAGGCACTACTTGTATAGAGAGAAGTGCGAGATTTACATAAGCCATGAGTGCTCTAGTATGTTTTCACGCAGGAAGAGCTTAACATGCGCCAGAGGAGGTGGTTAGAGCTAATCAAGGATTAATTCTTTATCATCCAGGGAAAGCCAAAATGGTGGCTAATGCCCTTAGTGTAAAGGAGAGACTCAAGATGATAATGTCTTTGGGAGAGTTGATAAGAGATTTCGAGAAAATGGAAATAGAAGTGAAGGTAACCGGAGCCGGTACCGAAAAGCTGTTTGAGATTGTAATGCAGCCCGAATTATTGGAAAAGATTATATTGTGCCAATAAAAGTGATGAATGAAGGCAGAGAGCCATTGACTGGAGAAGAGATTAATACCGAGAAAGATGATAAGGGAATAATGAGGTGTTCCTACATAATTTCGGTTCCAAATGTTCAAGATCTTAAAGATGAGATCTTAGATGAAAGCCCTAGTTTGAGGAATAAGATTTACAGCAAACCCTGAACGTGATAGTCAGGGAGGTCGCCATCAAGATAGAAGGAACCGATAACATAATGAAGTGGAAAATAAGGATTTAAAACATGTAGGATGACCCCGATTATGGGGAGGAGGAGGGAACGTTCAGACTAAGGAAACAGAAGTCGAGTAAGGAAAGGAGAACCGAGACGGTACTCCTATACGAAAATTCATGGACCTTTCTAAACAGATTTTAGACTATTATCCCCAACCACCACCCTGAGGAAACAATGCGGTGATAATTTTTTTTTCAGGACCTTTAAGTCGCTAAGCTCGCAGAGTTCCAAGGAACAAGCTGACCCAGTCGAGGCAAGGGCCTGGCTAAAAGAAATAGAGGAATCATTCGAGATTCTAATTGATGAAGCGTAAAAGACTGTTTTATCACTTACCTTCCTAAGAGAGAGGCCACCCGCTGGTGAAAGGCCAAGGAAGGCACGAAGCCAGAGGTTATAATAAACTGATTAAAGTTCAGAAAATTGTTTTCGGGAAAGTAATTCCCAAGGTTAAGGAGATAGTGTAAAAGCTTTAGATTCGAAACAAAGGTGGATGAGTATGATAAATTATGAATCTAAGATTGTAAAAGTTGTCAAGATTCGTTCCGATGACAAGAATTCCAGAACAACGTGATGTTTTAAGTCAATGATTAGTGGATTTGTGAAATGATTGTAAGAGAAAGGAAAAAAAACTGAAGTGGGAAGAAATAAAAAAGGCAATACAGTTTGAGGAATGATAAGGGAGTTGGGTATGAGGAAACTCTAAAGACTCGTAGCAATAGAAATAGAAAAGTATGTAATCGTCAGGATGAGGGTGATTCACTATGAGTTAAAGTTGATGGTTGAAGGCATAAGAGATACATATATTTTATCCCCTGTAAGTTGGGAGGATTCGAGGAAACCTTGAGATAGTTCGAAGGATAAATAATGAGACACGGATAGACTGAGGAGACAAGAAAGTAAGAAATTAGGAAAAATTGGATGAAGGAAGTGACCTTCAAGAATGTGAAGTGTAAGACCGGTGGCATGATACCCAGAAAGGGAGATGCCAGGTATGAATGACATCCCAACATTGAGATGACTGTTGAGATAAACAACAAAAGTAAATGAGGAATTATTAAGAAGAAGTTCACGTTGAACACGACCAATATCTTCCAAAACATCCCTGTTGTTATTACCAAATTAGGAAAGAAAAGCGGGTAACCATTGTTATCTTTTGAAGGCCATATGGGTTGACCTTAGTTTGAATAAGGATGCTATTGTGAAATTGGTATAGACTATATGGGTGGGAATGATTGAATAAGATAATCTATCAAGGATATATGACTTGATTTATCCATGGAAGGATGCAAGTACCTTTTTAAAGGTGGAATTAAGGATATAACTTCGATAACTTGAGATGAACCATAGGGGAATGCATGAAGGTTGGCATTTCACCCTTAATAGGGACAGTATGAGTTTTGACAGTATGAATTGGAAAGGATTAAGGTAATGTAATAACCCCAAAATTTTGAACTTTTTGTAACCCTTATGAATAGTGTTTTTGCTGATATTGCTGAATAAGAAAACTGTTCATGCCACACTATGTAGGGTTTCTTTTTTGGATATTCTGAGATTTTATTAGTACTCTATATGGTATATAAGTGTATGTAAAGATCGTCAGAATCCAATTCCGAACACTTTGATTTTTCCCGGAAATCCACTAGATACGGAAAGAATTGAGTATAAGGTAACAGGATAAAAAGGATTTAAATTAAAGGATTGTAAGAGAGGATCATAAAAGGAATATAATGTATTGAGAAAGGTTAAGGAAACCCAAGTAATAAGATCCCGGGTATGATCCCTCAAATGAGAAACGAGAACGAAAGTTAAACGAACCGTATAACAGATCAGCGGTCATTAGGCAAACAATTAGGGAGTTAATCAAGGAGGTTAGGGATGATGAGGTCATCCAACCAATAAGAAGAGGGCAAGTAAGGGATGATGACATCATAAGCATGACATAAGCATGACATAAGGGGAAGGAGATGTGGTTGAATTAAAACCACACAAATTTCAAGGTTAGAAAGGTAATTTAACCAAAACAAATCAAAAGAAAATCAACCAACCAAAACAAAACAAAGCAAACACAAAAATCATTTCATTTCTCCCACATTGCTCTCGGCTTTTTCCCATTTCAAAGAGAAGAATTATCAAAATTCAAGTTCCAAGCTTCCTAAATTGGTAAGATAATTCTCTAGTACTCCTTATTCATAGTTATGGCTATCCTATGAGTTTAAGCCTCCAAATCATTCACAATCTTCTCCAAGAAATCAATGAAGAAGATAATGAATAGTGATTTCAAGATTTTTAACTTGATTTTTCTTGTTTTTCCTTTAAGATCCAAGCATCCCTAAGACATCTCAAGGCTTCTTAAGGCTTCCTAGCTACTCACATCACTTCAAGGAAGGTATATCATCTCCAAACCCTAGCTTTACTTTGTATATTAGGATGATTTTGGTTGTTATGGTAATAGAGTAGCTTAATGCTTGTTGGTTTAGAGTTTGGGTTGGAATGTGGTGAATTGAATGTTGAAATCTTATGGTTTGGTTAAAGGACTTAAGTATAGTTTAAATTCAAGTTTAAGAATAAGTATAGTTGTTAATATTGAGTTGATTGGGGCTGTTATGATGTATTGTGGAGGGATGTTGGTTGTATGAATGAATTGGGATTGATTGGTGATTGAATTGGAATGGTATAAAATTGGGAAATCGCGTAAACATAGTCGTCGTAATGTCCGATTTACTTTAGACTGCTTTTGTTCATAACATTAGGACCCCAGAACTCCCTGCTAGATTTTGACCATTACCATGTTTAGATAGTTCATGTTACGAGCTTCGTTTTGATATGTGGTTCGTTTGATTCCGATGTACGGTTTAGGAGAAACGACCGTTTTAAGTAACGACATTTCGCGAACGAACCATTACCCCTCGCCTTACTTTGAAACATATGGATGACCAAAAAGGGATAATTGGAGTATGAAACATTTATGTAGAGTGTGTTAGGCAGTTGGTAAGACACTCGCGAAAGAATCGCCTTAAAACTCGTAATGGTTAAATTATTAAAAATGGTGGAGCCGAGGGTACTCGAGTGACTTAAGAGAATCAGTAAGCGCAAAGCGAGCGTTAGAGTCTAATTTGGTTAAAGTATAGATTTACAAGTGACTTTGGTTTAATTCCAACTCACATGTTGTTTATAGGTTACCAGACTCATCCCGAGCCATTTGTAACCCCCAGTCGCTCAGGCAAGTTTTCTACCCGTATAACTGTTGTTGTGATGTATATGTGTATATGCATGATCTTGTGATAAATGCATATTTGTTATTACCAAATTCTTGCGATATATTGTAGCATGTGATATGGTATATATGCATGCCTGTTTCATATTCTTGATTTATATATCTGTTGGTTCAATGCTTATAGTTGCATAATACCTATGCTAGAGATAAGCGGTAATTGAGTTTACCCTTAGTATAGGGGATCAAAAGGTGAACTTTTTCTAAAACCGGGAGGCGAGGCTCCCGAGTATAATATATATATATATATATATATATATATATGTATATGAATAGTTTTAAAAACTATTAATCGAATAAGGTTTATTCGATAACTTTATATTATTTAATGAATATTACTTGAATATTCATTCGAGGACTTATGACTCACTTTATATTATTTAATGAATATTATTTGAATATTCATTCGAGGACTTATGACTCTGTTTATTATATTTATTGATTATTAATTGAATATTTATTTGAGGATGTATGACTCACTTTATTGTATTTAATGAATATTATTTATAATATTCATTCGAGGTATTATGACTCCGCTTATTATTTAATAATATTCTTTAATTTATTAAAGAATAATGTTTCGATAATCAAACTTATTTTCGATTATTCAAATAAAGATAATACTTTCGTATAAGTATATCTTTGGTTATTTGATATCCATTTCAAGTATGAGTTTTAAAACTTCTACTTCGAATATTTTAATAAGGATTATCTTTAATGAGAACATTATTTAAATAATAATATTCAGATATTTCTAATATATCGGGACTGATTTATTTTAATAAATCAGCAGTACTCCAAACATTCTTAAAAATGTCTTCGAGTCTTCAAAATGATTTTAAAGTTAGAGTGGACCCCAAAACTCAATTTTATATTTAAGATCTTCCTTTCAAAGGGGATTTAAATACTCGCTCAAAACCTGGGGGATCCAGCTCTGTGGTGTATTTTACATTCGCAACGTGGTTGTTGTTTTGAGAAAACAAGTGAATTGATTACTTACCCAACGTTCGGGAAGTAAGCCCATCTAATTGAGTCGGCATAAGCGACAGGCCGGGGTACGGTCTATCAAAGTGTAAGTGGCTGGGTGGCAGTCCATCAACGCGTAAGAGGCCGGGTGGCGGTCCAGCACAAGGTCCTAATGAGACCAGGGTGATGACCGGTGGGGGATTCATCCATCTACTAGTAGAAAAGGTTACTTATTGGTATCTTTGCCTGATCAGCAAGATATCGGGTTTATGCCAAAATTCTTTTCCTTTCCAAAATTCATTGGATGTTACAAACTCTGTTCATACTTTACATAACAGAGGTTCCAGGAAATGTTTAAGAGATATATATGTGGATATATATCGGGACTAAATAAAGTATCTCGTAACTTTATTTCATTCAATAATATTTCAAAGATTGAATCTATTCAAGTCTTAACTTGTGGTCTCATCTATGGGATGACTTTTTTTAACCTATAATACTTTGAACAGTGGTAGTTCAAGTAGCCTTATAAATGATATAAGTATAGCGAAGTAATTGGTAACTTCATCCCTTATTTTTGCTTATATCCAGTAAGTAATTATCTTTCACCTGATAAAGGTTTCCAGCAAGTTATCCATTTAGATGCTTGCGTTATTGTTTACACTATATATTATCTTGCGAGCTGTAATGCTCACTCTAGCTTTATTTCTTCATCACACAACAACAGTTAGGAAGGATGGCTAGACTCAAGCAGACCCAGCGCAAGAGCGTGGGAAGCGCCCCGCGCCTTCCCGTTGAGATCATAGCTGCTATAGCTGCAGAGGTAGATCTATCTGTAGATCAGACCATCTACTTTTGAGAATCAATTATGTATAATTATAACTTGTGGCAGATAAGGGCAATTAATTGTAAACTTATTAAGTAATCATTTTGGGTTGTAATAACTTTTAAATTGTGGATTCAAAGACTTGTACTTATTTCAATTTCATCTCTGAGACTATAACGGGTTGTGGTATGTGTTAGTGTGGGGTCACAGCATAAGGTTAATTATTATTAATTAAGTGAAGTGATATTGTGGAAAGAAAGACCGTGACGACCCGGATCCCCGACCCCGGATCTGGGGGTGTTACAGGTAACCATAACCTTTAAGGATCTGTGGAGAAATTTTTCAGAAGTACATAGACAATGGTTCTAGTATTAGTAAATGGTATTTTGATATGCCCTGTATCTAGGGACTACAGGAGGAACGATTCAAGGATAACCTTAGAGGTTTTACAAGGAGAAAGGTAATATTCAAAGTTCTTAAGAATAGAAATTTTGATAAAGAAAATATGACATAATTATAATAATGCCAGGTGGGCACGTGTTGAACCATAAGAAAGTATAGATCGACCCAATGAAGGTCGAGATTGGTGAAAACGAGAAGGACCCAAGATAAGAGACGTCATAAGTATGATCGAGAATCAGTTGTGACAATGTTCACATCTAAAGACTAAGCCAATACCTTATGGAAAAATGGTGATTTTTTTTTCTCACCGGGATTTAAGAAAAGCATTTTCACATAAGCAGTGATTGAAATGAGGTAGAAAATTTAGTTGGAGGTGGTTAAAATGACATTGATTGTAAGGAAATTTTACTATCAGGAAAGGCCAAAGAGGTGGCCGACACTTTCAATGTAAGAGGATAATTATAGGTGCTCATGCCAGAGGAATACAGTGATGATGGTTGAAGCCATGAAGGTTGTATTATGGTTTGGAAGATTGACATTCCTTCTGATGACTGTGCAATACCCAACCGTAATAGTAGTTTGGTAAAGGTTTAATTCATGTAATCGCCATGAGTGGGCTATCTATCTTAGAAGGTACTATCTTGAGATAAGCCAGGACCATGTTACGAAATGACTAAATGAACCTTTGAGATGCATGTCTCCCAATAAAGACATATGGTTAATAATGGTATTAACCTGCTATCATTGCTTTGATTGAAACTCTTCTGCAATTTTATCTGCTTCATGTCATGAAAGTACGTTAGGATCTGGAGTGTTCTTCATGAATTATGAATGGTGATTATTTAACTCCTTAGAAGAATTTGATACAACAGGTATGGACTCCGTATGGTTAGCTATTAAGATTCCAAGGAAAATGAATGACGACAGTAGGTCAGTGGTGGACCATAGTAATGCAGCAATGATTCTGCGAGTAATGAGCCGATTACAACCGTAAGAGTTGTAGTGTAATGGATGTTGTAGTGTAATGGATGTTGAGATTGGGTACCACTAATCGGGTTGTGGTGATGTATAAGTTATCATTGATAGACTAATTAAGTCGATTATCTACCTATTGAATACTTATTCCTTCTTATCAATAGAGAGTCGTATTACTATACGAGGAAGGTTGTGATGCAAGCATATAATTCTAATAATGATGATGTCTAGAATGAATTCCTAGATTCGATTTTCGATGTCGAGGGAGTTTCAAAGGTGATTGTTTATAAGCTCGAGCAAGAGCATGGGACCATAGAACGATGGACGGAATAGTAGATATTCGGGAGCGTGAAATGTGATGCTATAATACTTGATGTTGATATATATATATACGTATATGTTTTGTTCTCCTATGACAAACCTCTATAGTTCAGAGGTAGATTCCAAGCCACATATTTTGTGACAGTATATTTTATATATATACAATTCTCTTCAATTCATTCTTTTCTCTCCTTTTCATTTTGTATAAGCTGAGAAAAACAACCCTTCCAGAAGGGAAGGTATTGTCGAATGACTATCTATCTGTGTGATAGAAGCCTAGTAGGATACCACATGTTGTTTAATTGCTTGTCAAGTACTAAAGGCTGGCCACCTTCTATACTAACTATGTAATAGAACAAGTGTTCATGATCATAGTGATCTCTCAATAAATTCTTTTACTTCTATACGATGGATTAAGCTTTCGAAGATGGAAGCAGCTAGAAAGGAAGTAGTATCAGTGCGGTGGTATTCTGAATCTAAGGCGTTCGTGATACTAAGGTTGACGCAATTATAAAAAGGTTATAGAATGTTAACAAGCAAAAGTATAACCAGTATAGTATTATGTATGGAATATAGTAATGACTACGAACTGGAAAAGAATGGGTATTGAGAAGAAAAACCTATAATGCTAGAAGCTATGATGAGAGTCTGTGCAATAGACTTGAAAGAATTTGGAATGGTCACTTAGCACAGATTGAGTTTTCTTACGACAATAGATCGTATATCAGTATTGGGATATCGCCATATGAGATCCTTGAGGAAAGACAATGTCGATCTCCCTTTTGTTAGGATGAAGATTGTAGAGCGCAAGATGCTCGGACCCGCAGTATTCCAAAGGACCAAGGACATAATAGATCTAATCAGAGGACGGCTGGTAGTAGCCCAAGATGGACATAAGAAGTATTTTGATTTGACACGAAAGGACAAAGAATAGGAAGTAGGGGACCTAGTGCTGTTATAGGTATTCCCTTAGAAAAGATGGATGAGGTTCAAAAAGAAAGGAAAGCTAAGCCCACAAATTGTTGGACCCTTGGATATATTAAGACGTATTGGGAAGTTAGCATATGAGCTAGCCCTACCCCCGTGAAAGGAATATGTCCTAAGTCCAATTATGTATTAGGATTTAGGAATAACTTTTATGTAATCTGTTTTGATTTCATTGATATTAATAAAAGCTTATTTTGTTTTTATTACGGGCTTTATCTATTTAAGTGTTTAAATAAGATATACCATAGTTTAGAGTAAAGCTTTTTATGGATTATGATGAGATCATAATAGTGAGACCTAAAAAGATGATAACTCTAAACTTAAATAGTTCCTGGTCATAGGATTACTAACTGGTAATTAATAATCCGCAAAGATCGGTACATACTATGCTTACTTCATTATGAAGGATGTCTGTTCTCATATACATTTGTGTGGTGATACTATAGCTAGTATGTAGGTGCTTATTATAGAATAAGTTTACTGAACATGACTCGCCCAGCTGAATAACTGATGGAGTTCACTCACGTGTCAGCAGTTGTTCGCTTAGTGATAGTTGTACAAGTATCCTTAGACTTGAGGTCATCATAGTCATCTTGTGTACACTGAACTATGCTTTGGTTTAGTTCTTAGTCTCCAGGGACAATTATTAGGGCTCTTCTGGGTATAGGAATTTGTACACGAAGATAGTGTATGATCAATAAAGGATCTACCCCTTCCAGTGAAGGAAGCGAATGTTCAAGGCTGATCCACTTATGCTAGTTCAGGAATCTCTGGCCAGAGTGAATGAAATTAGAAAGGAGTTTCTAATTTGCATAGAACTACGCATAGTAAATGGTAAGCAAGTCATTGAATTAGATAGGCTTGACACGAGATCCATGCCTTGTATTTAATCGGGACATTGTAGGGTAGAAGGAGTTTATTGTACGGTAACTATTCACTGACAGGTTCTTAGTATTCTAAGCAGTGAATTCATATTATCCGGATAGTCGCGATATGTTGAGAAGCATCACTCACGATGTAGAATAAATGTGATTAATTAATAATCATATTTAATAAATTAGAGAATTTATATAAATAATGATAAAATAGTTTTATTATTATTTATTTCTACTACCGGCTTAATATTGAACCTACAGGGTCACACCATAAAAAGAGAATGATTTAATGGGGGAGGAATTAATTAATAATGGCTAAATAATTATTTATTTATGAAATAAATAATTAATTGGCAAATTTAATAATTGATTAAATGAGATTTAATTGATTATAAATTAATTAAGAAAAGTTCTTAATATTATTAATTAAAGGATTTAATTTTTGGAAATTAAATCAAGAGAGAGAATTATTTCTAAATTGTTTAGAAAAAGGATTAATGATTAAAAGGTATTTTAATTATTAATGAGAATAATAAATGGGATAATAATAATATTATTTATGGGAAAATTTCAGCTGAAAATTTTGCCTATAAATACACTATTATAGACCCTATTTTATGCTAACCCACAACCAACCCGAAAACCCAAAAAGTTTGGAAAACCCAATTCTCTCCACCTCCTTCCTCCTCCTTAACATCGTTTTCTTGGTGGATACCGGTGGAGTGCTTCACACTTGAGGAGCAACTGCTAAGGATCTCTGATCGTTGTCTCCGAATTATTTTAAAAGGTTAGATTCGACCCCTCGAATTTTTATTCATGATTTATATGCTTTTATTTGGATTTTATATGTGTAAAAGTGTTTTGCCATGACCCCGCTGCGTTAAAAATCCAACAATGGTATCAGAGCATAGGTTGTATGCATATAGATCTGTGGTAAAAATTTTAGAATTTTATGTGCTTGTATGAATTAATTATGATTTTTACAAGTTATATTATGGATTAATTTTGTCTGATGAGAAATCGTTTCTCAGAATAATTTTGAATGTTGATCTGGGTTCTACAAGTGTTGTAGATAGTCTGGGTATTTTTTTCATAATTTTAGGATGTATAGATTTTTTATTATGAATTTTTGAAGTTCTTACAATTAAATTCGTAATTAAATATTCATCTATTTATATATATATATATATATATATATATATCTAAATTGCATATATGTATTTATGTGTTGTTTATGCTGTCTGAGGCACGAAAGCAAAGCAGAGGAGACAGCACGGCTGACAGGTACAGGCACGCTGATCGAGAAAGGAAGGCGACGGCGTTTCGCAGAAAAAAAAAAAATAGGGGAATGCGTTACACACCTGTGGCGCATTCACGGAATGCGTTACACCCTTAAATGGCTGAAAAGGGGTGTAACGCATCACCGGAATGCGTTACAGGTCTTGTAACGCGTTCCTGTAATGCGTTACAGCCCGTCTGTTGATATTAAAATTGATTTTCTGGGAGTTTCGTAACTCCGTTTTAGGCGTGCAATATACCGTTGGATTCGTTTTTTCGAGACGGTTCTAATGGAGTGATCAATTTTAGTTTATATAAAAGTTTTGAACTGTTTATATTCCATAAAGTGTTTTAAAGCTGTTTTTGATCGTTTGAATTGATTTTAAATGCTTCATGTGATACATAGAGATGTATAATGCTTAGACTAATATGCTAGATGATGTAACATGCCTACCTTGATGTTTATTCATGTTGATATATGTGATATATGCTTAGTTTATCATGCGATGATAGATTTATGTGAACTTAAATAAACATAAGGCGTTTGTTAGACAACCTAGTATAGTGAAATTATTTCATAACCTTAATAATAATATTATGAATACAATCATGAGATTCTTGTGTTTATGAAACACGTAATTGAATATGAATTTTCGATATGAGAGAAAGGATGATTCTGTCAACAACAGATTTCTATCTGTAAGAAAGGGTTATTGAGTGACGCCTCTTGACAATGCTCCACCCGATCTGGGAATCATCTGATTATTGATTATTGATTTGAAATATTTAATTTAAAAGGAAGAATTTCTTTATAATATGATTATGATTGTAACGTAATATAATCCCTCTAAAATTAAATAATATCAAGTAGTAATTGGCCAATGATACAACGGGCTTGTGTCGGTCATAGCCTTCCAACATGGTCAAAAGTAGTTCTTATTTTTGAATCATTATCGTTTCGTGCCACAGCCGAGGGCTTTGATTTCGAAATAAGAAATACTTGTCTATTACATAGAGATGTGTACATTGAATAAGAATCTAAAGGTCGTTACGTGCCACAGTCGTGGGCCTTTGGGGACTGATTCAATTATACGGAATGTTGGGTTAGACTTGACTTAGAATATTGAGTTTGTCATGCCACAGCCGTGACTCAATTATTCAAGAGGCTAAAGTTTGATTAGGGAATAACATTAGATGTAATTGACAAGAGTTGTCTGCCTATTGAACATTACATGGTGTTTCGTGCCACAGCCGAGGTTGTGTAATGGAATGTAGGATCCCTATTCCCACTAGCATTATGAATGCTTAATTTTTCACGTAGGGGGTTGAATAAATTAGGAAAACTAGAAGGAGCCACTTATGAATAAAGACCCGATTCATATAGTGTTTTAAAATGAAATCGAATATTTGCTAAGTGTTGTTATGTGTTTATCATTTACAGATTTACAATATACATTATGTCTTCTGCACTATCACTCAGGAGCATACTGGATGCTCACAAATTGACTGGTCCTAATTATGCTGACTGGCTTCGAAACTTGAGAATTGTTCTCAGGATTGAGAAGCTGGAATACGTGATTGACTCACCTAAGCCTACTGAACCTGCTAGTGATGCACATAATGATGAACATGTTGTGTATCGCAAGTGAATAGATGATGTAAATGTTGCTCAATGCATCATGCTAGCTTCCATGAACATTGAGCTACAGAAGCAACATGAGCATATGGATGCTCACACTATCCTCATGCATCTACAAGAGTTGTATGATGTGGCAGGGAGGACAGCTCGATATGAGATATCGAAGGAGTTGTTCAGTTGTAGGATGTCTGAGGGATCATCTGTGAATGACCATGTACTTAAGATGATCAATTTGATTGAACGTCTTGGATAACTTGGTTTTGCCATGGATGGGGAGCTGAGCCAAGACTTGGTCTTGCAATCGCTTTTGAGTTCGTTCTCACAGTTTGTTGTGAACTTTCACATGAATAAGTTGGATGTCAGCCTGCCTGAACTCCACAACATGTTGAAGACTGCGGAATCGAATTTTCCCCCTAAGAAGAGTTCTGTTCTTCTAATTGGTGAAGGTTCCAATCCTAAGAAAAGGAAGAGGAACTCTTCCAAGAAGAAGAAAGTAGGTGAGAAAATGCCGGTTCCACCAAAAGCTGAAGACCCCGAGAGCAAAGTTGTTTGCTTTCACTGTAACAAGGTGGGGCACTGGAAGAGGGACTGCAAGGTTTACCTTGCAGAATTGAAGAAGAAGGGTAGTGAGACTACCGCTTCTGATTCAGGTATGTTCATGATAGAAGTGAATATGTCATTTCTACTTGGGTATTAGATACCGCCTGTGGTTCTCATATCTGCAATTTGTTGCAGGGACCAAGGAGAAGTAGGACTCTTGAGGAAGAGGAGGTGATTCTACTGATGGAAATGGAGCAAGAGTTGCTGCTGAAGATATAGAATCATTTCATTTACATATGCCTACGGGCAAGACTATTGTTTGAAATAATTGTTATTTTGTTCCCTCGATTGTGAGGAATATTATTCCCATGTTAGACTTGGCTGGATTTTCATTTATTATTGAGAATAATGAATGTTCTATTCTTAGAGATAATATTCTTTATAGACGTGGTACTTTAAATAATGGTCTGTATATATTTGACATAATTTACTTCAGATTGAACAAACTAATAAAAGAAAAGGGATGATGAAAATCTCACTTTATAGTGGCACTGCAGTCTCCATTTAGTAGACATAGAGAGATGACTGCAAATTTGCTAGGAATGGTACACACAGATGTATGTGGACCAATGTCTAAGCAAGCCATGGGTGGATTTTCATACTTCATTACTTTCATAGATGATAGATCTGGATAGGATATGTGTTTGATGAAACACAAGTCTGAGGCCTTTGAAAAGTTCAAAGAATATAAGTATGAAGTGGAGAAATAACCAAACATAGTATTATAACTCTTCGATCAGATCGAGGTGGTGAATACTTTAATGGAGTGTTTCTAGATTATCTCAAAGTAAATTGTATAGTCTCCCAGTGGACTCCTCCAGATTGGTATCTGAAAGGAGAAATCGAACTTTGTTAGACATAGTTCGGTCCATGATGAGCTATGCAAATCTTCCAGTATTCCTATGGGGTTATGCATTAGAAACCTCAGCATATTTACTTAATATGGTGCCTTCCAAATCTGTTCCTCAAACTTCGTACGAGATATGAAAAGAAAGGAAACCGAGTCTTAAACATGTTAAGATTTGGGGATGTCCAGTTTATGTCAAGTAAGTTGACCCAGATAAGCTGGAATATCGATCCGGAAAATGTAGTTTTGTGGGATATCCTAAATAGACTTTAGGGTATTACTTTTACACCGATCATCGGGTGTTTGTCTCCAGACATGCTACCTTCTTGGAAAAGGAGTTTATCCTTGAAGGAAACAGTGGGAGCAAAATTGAACTTGATGAAATTCAAGAAGCACAAACTACTACGGATCAAGTGGAAACACCTGTTCTGACTGAACAACCTTTTGTGGAACAGCCCATTCATAGGTCAGGGAGAGTGTCTCGCCAACCTGAGAGGTAATGTGGCCTTGTCATTGAGAATGACAATGAGTTGTTGATCATTAATGATGACGACCCTGTAACCTATAATGAGGCTATGAGTAGTGTTGACTCAGAGAAATGGCATAGTGCCATGAAATCCAGAATGGAATCTATGTATACGGTATACAAAAGATAGATTATAGCAGATGGCCAGGTGGAGACCATTAAGGCCAGGCTTTTGGCAAAAGGATTCAAACAAAGGCAATGGATTGACTTTGATGAAACCTTTTACCTGTAGCCCTGTTAAAATCGGTTTGGATTTTGCTTGCGATTGCGGCTTACTACGACTATGTGATCTGGCAAATAGCCAGATGGTTTTCTTTCCAAGGGAAATGAAAACCTAGTGTGTAAGCTGCTGCGAACCATATGTGGTTTAAAGCAAGCTTCTCGAAAGATGGAACATTCGTTTTGATGAGACAATCAAAGAGTTTGATTTTATCAAAAAACGTAGATGAACAATGCGTCTACAAAAGGGTTAGTGGGAGCGCAGTAACATTTCTTGTATTGTATTGAATAAGAGTTGACACATATAACAACATAGCAGACCCACTCACAAAGCTACTTTATGAAAGTCACTTTGATCGTCATAAAGACAAGATGGGTATTAGATACCAGAGTGATTGGCTTTAGTACAAGTGGGAGATTGAAAGGAATATGTCCTAAGTCCAATCATGTATTAGGATTTAGGAATAACTTTTATTTAATCTATTTTGATTTCATTGATATTAATAAAAGCTTGTTTTGTTTTTATTACGGGCTTTAT
Source organism: Apium graveolens (assembly GCF_009905375.1). NCBI lineage: Eukaryota > Viridiplantae > Streptophyta > Magnoliopsida > Apiales > Apiaceae > Apium > Apium graveolens. The sequence continues at coordinate 232,822,919 of NC_133653.1, forward strand.
CTATTTAAGTGTTTAAATAAGATATACCATAGTTTAAAGTAAAGCTTTTTATGGATTATGATGAGATCATAATAGTGAGACCTAAAAAGATGATAACTCTAAACTTAAATAGTTCCTGGTCATAGGATTACTAACTGGTAATTAATAATCCGAAAAGATCGGTACATACTATGCTTGCTTCATTATGAAGGATGTCTGTTCTCATAAACATTTGTGTGGTGACACTATAGCTAGTATGTAGGTGCTTATTATATAATAAGTTCACTGAACATGACTCGCCCAGCTGAATAACTGATGGAGTTCACGCACGTATCAGCAGTTGTTCGCTTAGTGATAGTTGTACAAGTATCCTTAGACTTGAGGTCATCATAGTCATCTTGTGTACACTGAACTATGCTTTGGTTTAGTTCTTAGTCTCCAGGGACAATTATTAGGGCTCTTCTGGGTATAGGAATTTGTACACGAAGATAGTGTATGATCAATAAAGGATCTACCCCTTCCAGTGAAGGAAGCGAATGTTCAAGGCTGATCCACTTATGCTAGTTCAGGAATCTCTGGCCAGAGTGAATGAAATTAGAAAGGAGTTTCTAATTTGCATAGAACTACGCATAGTAAATGGTAAGCAAGTGATTGAATTAGATAGGCTTGACACGAGATCCATGCCTTGTATTTAATCGGGACATTGTAGGGTAGAAGGAGTTTATTGTACGGTAACTATTCACTGACAGGTTCTTGGTATTCTAAGCAGTGAATTCATATTATCCGGATAGTCGCGATATGTTGAGAAGCATCACTCACGATGTAGAATAAATGTGATTAATTAATTAATCATATTTAATAAATTAGAGAATTTATATAAATAATGATAAAATAGTTTTATTATTATTTATTTCTACTACCGGCTTAATATTGAACCTACAGGGTCACACCATGAAAAGAGAATGATTTAATGGGGGAGAAATTAATTAATAATGGCTAAATAATTATTTATTTGTGAAATAAATAATTAATTGGTAAATTTAATAATTTATTAAATGAGATTTAATTGATTATAAATTAATTAAGAAAAGTTCTTAATATTATTAATTAAAGGATTTAATTTTTGGAAATTAAATCAAGAGAGAGAATTATTTCTAAAGTGTTTAGAAAAAGGATTAATGATTAAAAGGTGTTTTAATTATTAATGAGAATAATAAATGGGATAATAATTAATATTATTTATGGGAAAATTTTAGCTGAAAATTTTGCCTATAAATACACTATTATAGACCCTATTTTATGCTAACCCACAACCAACCCGAAAACCCAAAAAGTTTGGAAAACCCAATTCTCTCCACCTCCTTCCTCCTCCTTAACATCGTTTTCTTGGTGGATACCGGTGGAGTGCTTCACACTTGAGGAGCAACTGCTAAGGATCTCTGATCGTTGTCTCCGAATTATTTTAAAAGGTTAGATTCGATCCCTCGAATTTTTATTCATGATTTATATGCTTTTATTTGGATTTTATATGTGTAAAAGTGTTTTGCCATGACCCCGTTGCGTTAAAAATCCAACACCCCGAACATGTAGCAAGTTCATAACGTGTTCCACGTATCAATGTTAGGGAAGTGCAATTCGGATGCCAGACAAATAGGGGCATATGCGCGCATAGACATGTAACCAGACGTAACCTATATGGAGCAACCAGGAAGGGTTATAGATCAAAAAGGGACAAGTGCTTAGGAGAAGGGATTATCAAGCTAGTCAGAGTTCGTGGTAGAACCACAATATGGGAAAATTTACTTGAGAGTTAGAAAGTGCAATACTAAGAAAGTATCCCTATTCATTTTTATCTGATTCCGGGACGGAATCCTTTTAAGGAGGGGAGACTGTAATAACCCCAATTTTTGGAATTTTTGAAACCCTTATGAATAGTGTTTTTGCTGATTATGCTGAATAAGAAAACTTTTCATACCACACTATGTAGGGATTCTTTTATTGATATTCTGAGATCTTATTAGCACTCTATATGGTATATAAGTGTATGTAAAGATCGTCAGAATCCAAATTCGAACACTTTGATTTTTTTCAAAAATCCACCAGATACAGAAAGAATTGAGTATAAGGTAATAGGATTAGAATGATTTTAATTCAAGGATTATAAGAGGAGATCATAAAAAGAATATAATGTATTGAGAAAGGTTAAGGGAACCTAAGTAATAAGATCCCGGGTATGATCCCTCAAACGATAAACGAGAACGAAAGTTAAGCGAACCGTATAACAGATCAACGGTCATTAGGAAAGTAATTAGGAGTTAATCAAAGAGGTTAGTGATGATGATGTCATCAAACCAATAAGAAGAGGACAAGCATGGGAAGATGACATAAGAATGATGACCTAAGCATGACAAAAAGAAGTGTATTGTTGGTTGATTTTAAGCCATTCATTTTTTTTTACCATGGTAAAAGGTAATTAACAAAACAAAAATGGAAAGCAACCAAACAAGAAGCATTTCTTCTCCCCCTCATTCTTGCTCTCGGCTTTTCCATGAAAAGCAAAGGAGAATTTTCAAAACTCAAGCTACACACCTTCAAAAATCAAGAGGTTTGTTTCTTTAGCTTCCATAATTCATAACTTAGATGAGCCATAAGTTTAAGCTCAAGATTCCATGCTTAACATAGCTAATCAATTCATTAAAGTTCTTGGTGAATAGTGTTTTCAAGAAACTAACTTTGTGTTTTCTTATGTTTTCTTCAAGATCCAAGCTTAGTAGAGATAGTTAGTGGATATTTAAGGCTTCCTAAGTGATTCTCCACTCTCCAAGGAAGGTATAACCCCTCCAAACCCTAACTTTACTTTGAGTATTAGGTTTGTTTTTGTTTGTTATAGTTCATGGGAGCATGCTTCTTGTATGTTTAGAGTTTGGTTGGAATTATAATGATTTTGGGTTATAAATCTTGGTTGTTGGTTGATGAACCTTAAGTATATTTAGTAGCTCTTGTTTGAGATTGAATAAGTTGGAAAAAATCATGAGGTTATGGACTGAGTTAGTAAGGTTTGGATGAATTTTTTTGGTATTAGTGGTTATGGTAGTGGTTAGTGGTTGAATTGTGGTTGATTGGAGTAGTTTAAACTTTGGTAATCGCGTAAACATAGCCGTCGTAATGCCCGATTTACTTTAGACTGTTTTTGTTCTTAACATCAGGACCCGTGAACTTACTGTTAGGTTTTGACCATTGCCATGATTAGTTAGTTCATGTTACGAGCTTCGTTTTGATATTTGGTTCGCTTGAATCTGATGTACGGTTTAGGAGAAACGACCGTTTTAAGTAACGGCGTTTTGCGAAAGAACTATTACCCCTCGCCTTACTTTGAAACCTTGGTTAAGGACCTTAAATGACTAATTGGGGTATGAAACAATTATGTAAAGTGGATTAGGCAGTTGGTAGGGTACTCGCGAAATAATCTCCTTAAAACCCTAAATGGTTAATTTATTAAAAATGGTGGAGCCGAGGGTACTCGAGCGACTTAAGTGAATCGTTAAGCGCAAAAGCGAACGTTAGGGTCTAATTGGTTAAAGTATAGATTCTTAAGCGACTTTGGTTTAATTCCAGCTTATATGATGTTTATAGGTTACCAGACTCATCCCAGGAGTTTTACCACCCCCAGTCGCTCAGGCAAGTTTTCTACCCGTTATACTGTTGTTGTGATGTAAATATATGTATATCATTATCTTGTGATAAGTGCATGATTATTATTAGCAAATCTTGCGATATATTGGAGCATGTGATATGGTATATATGCATGTCTGTTTCGTAATCTTGATATCTAATTGTTGATTCAATTGTTATAAGTTGCATAATACCTATGCTAGAAATAAGCAGTAGTTGCGTATACCCTTAGTATAGGGGACCCAAAGGTGAACATTTTTCTAAACCGGGAGTCGGTGTTCCCGAGTATAATATATATATTTATATATATATATATATATATTGATATAGTTTTCAAAACTATTAATCGAATAAGGTTTATTCGATAACTTTATTTTATTTAATGAATATTATTTTGAATATTCATTCGAGGACTTATGACTCCACTTACTTTATTTAATGAATATTATTTTTGAATATTCATTCGAGGACTTATGACTCCGCTTATTTTATTAAATAATATTCTTTATTTTATAAAAGAATAATGTTTCGATAATCAAACTTATTTTCGATTATTCAAATAAAGATCATACTTTCGTATAAGTATATCTTTGGTATTAATATTCATTTCAAGTATGAGTTTTAAAATTTCTAATTCAATTATTTTTATAAAGATTATTCTTTATGGGAATATTATTTAAATAATAATATTCAGATATTTTCTAATATATCAAGACTGATTTATTTCATTAAGTCAGCATTATTCCAAACATTCTTCAAAATGTTTTCGAGTGTTCAAAATGATTTTAAAAGTTAGAGCGGATCCCAAAAACTCGTTTCCAGATTTAAGATCTTCCTTTCGAAGGAGACTTGAATATTCGCTCAAAAATCTTAGGGATCCGGCTCTGTGGTGTATTTTATATTCGCAACGAGGTTGCTATTTTGAGAAAACAATTTGATTACTTTCCCAATGTTCGGGAAGTAAGTCCATCTAATTGAGTCGGCATAAGCGACAGGCCGGGGTACGGTCTATGAAGGTGTAAGAGGCTGGGTGACAGTCTATCCACGCGTGAGTGGCCGGGTAACGGTCTAGCGCGAGGTCCTAATGCGGCCAGGGTGATGACCGGCGAGGAATTCATCCATCTACAGTAGAAAAGATTACTTATTGGTATCTTTGCCTGATCAGCAAGATATCGGGTTTATGCCAAAATTCTTTTCTTTCCAAAATTCATTGGATATTACAACTCTGTTCATACTTTACATGACAGAGGTTTTCAGGAAATGTATGAGAGATATATATGGATATATATCGGGACTTAATGAAGTATCTCGTAACTTCATTTCATTCATTAATATTTTAAAGATTGAATCTATTCAAGTCTTATCTTGTAGTCTCATCTGGGTGATGAACTATTGAAACTAATTATAACTTGAACAGTGGTAGTTCAAGTAGTATTCGAAAAGATATAAGTATATTGGAGTATCTTGTAACTTCATCTTTTAAACTTATATCTAGTAAATGATTATCTTGTGCATGTCAAAGATTTTCGGAAAAACGTTGAGACAAGGTTAGATATATGAGATCACCTTGCAATGATATTTTTATACAGTTATAAACTGGAACTCTGTGTATATTATACATGTCAGAGGATTTCAAAGATTGTGAAAAGTATATATGTATATATATATACTGAATATTTTGCGACTTGGTCGCGTTAAGATATCAACTTGGTTCATTTCTTCTTGACCAAGACTTTCATGAGTACTATGAGAATGCTCATATATTGTTAATTATAATACATATTATTTCGGTGGGCTTGTTGCTCACCCTTGCTTTCTTCTTTCATCACACAACATCAGATAGACAAGATGAACATGACCAAGCTCCCAATTCGCGAGTGAATAGGAAACGTTCCGCAGTTTCCTATAGGCGTTGATGTCGCTGTAGCTGAGGTAGGAACTACCAATAGGCTAGGCTTTCAACTTTTGATGTACCAGACTTATGTATCTTTATGAATTGTAATAATGGCAAAGAATATGTAAATTTATTCAGAAACCCCTTTTAAGGTGTAATGGTTTATAATTGTGGAATAAAATGACTTGTGTTATTTTTGGGTATTCATCTTTGAGACTATAACTTGTGGTGTGTGTGTATATTGTGGGGTCACAGTACGCAGTAGTTGGTTGATTATTAAGATTAAGTATTATTAAGGGAAATGGAACTCGTGGCAACCCGGATCCCCGACCCCGGATTTGGGGGTGTTACAGAAATGGTATCAGAGCTAAGCGTTATAAACCTCAGAGATGATGTGACGTGAAAATAATAAGTTCACTAAGATAATAAGAACTCTTGCCAAGTTCATAGTCGGATCACCTAACGTAGTACTGACAGTTAAAACCCTTATGGGAACCCTTATAAATATCGTGATAGAAGCGTAGTTCATTATCGTATATGGTAGCGGGACTCCGAACCCTGAGATTGAGGAGCAACAACGTGATGATGTTTTACTACATATTGGGGATCAGATTATGGATCCGATAGAGCGTCCTAACGCAGGACCGGATGATGTTCATATTGAGGATGTAGCGGTTGAGGATATTGTCCTAGAAGGGACTGTTGCTGAGGAGGATCCCGTGGAGGATCCTGACAAGATTGAATAAAGGACCACTGAGGAATTGATGACCATGGTTAGGGAAACTACCAGAGGTAGGATTGGCCGGTCACTACCAGAGGTTCGTTTAAGTTTGTAAAGATAGTAGCCCCTTTAACGCGGCTTACTCATAAGACTGAGAAGTTCGAATGGACAGAGAAATGCGAGAACAGCTTTTAAGAACTAAAGCAAAGATTGGTGACGGCCCCTATGATGGCGTTGCCGGATGGAAAAGGAGATTTTGTAATCTGTAGTGACGCTTCGCATAAGGAATTAAGGTGCTTCTTATACAACACATCAAGGTAATCGTGTACGCATCAAGACAATTAAGGGAATATAAAATTCGATATCCCCACCCATGAGCTTGGGCTCGTGGCAATAGTTTTGCCCTAAAGATTTGAGGCACTACTTGTATGGATAGAAGTGCGAGATTTACATAAGCCATGAGTGCTCTAGTATGTTTTCACGCAGGAAGAGATCAACATGCGCCAGAGAAGGTGGTTAGAGCTAATCAAGGATTATAATTATGAGATTCTTTATCATCCAGGGAAAGCCAAAATGGTGGCTAATGCCCTTAGTGTAAAGGAGAGACTCAAGATGATAATGTCTTTGGGAGAATGTTGGATTTTTAACGCAGCGGGGTCATGGAAAAACACTTTTACACATACAAAATCCAAATAAAAGCATATAAATCGTGAATAAAAATTCGAGGGATCGAATCTAACCTTTAAAATTAATTCGGAGACAACGATCAGAGATCCTTAGCAGTTGCTCCTCAAGTGTGAAGCACTCCACCGGTATCCACCAAGAAAACGATGTTAAGGAGGAGGAAGGAGGTGGAGAGAATTGGGTTTTCCAAACTTTTTGGGTTTTCGGGTTCGATGTGGGTTAGAATAAAATAGGGTCTATAATAGTGTATTTATAGGCAAAATTTTCAGCTGAAATTTTCCCATAAATAATATTATTATTATCCCATTTATTATTCTCATTAATAATTAAAACACCTTTTAATTATTAATCCTTTTTCTAAACACTTTAGAAATAATTCTCTCTCTTGATTTAATTTCCAAAAATTAAATCCTTAATTAATAATATTAAGAACTTTTCTTAATTAATTTATAATCAATTAAATCTCATTTAATCAATTATTAAATTTTCCAATTAATTATTTATTTCATAAATAAATAATTATTAGCCATTATTAATTAATTCCTCTACCAATAAATCATTCTCTTTTAATGGTGTGACCCTGTAGGTTCAATATTAAGCCGGTAGTAGAAATAAATAATAATAAAACTATTTTATCATTATTTATATAAATTTTCTAATTTATTAAATATGATTAATTAATTAATAACATTTATTCTACATCGTGATTGATGCTTCTCAACATATCGCGACTATCCGGATAATATGAATTCACTACTCAGAATACCAAGAACCTGTCAGTGAATAGTTACCGTACAATAAACTCCTTCTACCCTACAATGTCCCGATTAAATACAAGGCATGGATCTCGTGTCAAGCCTATCTAATTCAATCACTTGCTTACCATTTACTATGCGTAGTTCTATGCAAATTAGAAACTCCTTTCTAATTTCATTCACTCTGGCCAGAGATTCCTGAACTAGCATAAGTGGATCAGCCTTGAACATTCGCTTCCTTCACTGGAAGGGGTAGATCCTTTATTGATCATACACTATCTTCGTGTACAAGTTCTTATACCGAGTAGAGCCCTAATAATTGTCCCTGGAGACTAAGAACTAAACCAAAGCATAGTTCAGTGTACACAAGATGACTATGATGACCTCAAGTCTAAGGATACTCGTACAACTATCACTATATGAACAACTGCTGACACCTGAGTGAACTCCATCAGTTGTTCAGTAGTCACCACACAAATGTCTATGAGAATAGACATCCTTCATAATTAAGCAAGCATAGTATGTACCGATCTCTGCGGATTATTAATTACCAGTTAGTAATCCTATGACCAGGAACTATTTAAGTTTAGAGTTATCATCTTTTAGGTCTCACTATTATGATCTCATCATAATCCATAAAAAGCTTTACTCTAAACTATGGTATATCTTATTTAAACACTTAAATAGATAGAGCCTGTAATAAAAACAAAACAAGTCTTTTATTAATATCAATGAAATCAAAACAGATTACACAGGAAGTTATTCCTAAATCCTAATTCATGATTGGACTTAAGACATATTCCATTCAATCTCCCACTTGTACTACAGCCAATCACTCTGGTATCTAATACCCATCTTGTCTTTATGACGATCAAAGTGACTTTCATAAAGTAGCTTTGTGAGTGGGTCTGCTATGTTGTTATGTGTGTCAACTCTAATTCAATACAATATAAGAAATGTTACCGCGCTCCCACTAACCCTTTTGTATACGCATGGTTCATCCACATTTTTGATAAAATCAAACTCTTTGATTGTCTCATCAAAATAGATGTTCCATCTTTCGAGAAGCTTGCTTTAAACCACATATGGTTCGCAGTAGCTTACACACTAGGCTTTCATTTCCCTTGGAAAGAAAACCATCTGGCTATATGCCAGATCTCATAGTCGTAGTAAGCAGCAATCGCAAGCAAAATCCGAACTGATTTTAACAGGGCTATAGGTAAAAAGTTTCATCAAAGTCAATCCATTGCCTTTGTTTGAATCCTTTTGCCAAAAGCCTGGCCTTAAAGGTCTCCACCTGGCCATCCGCTCTAATCATTCTTACGTATACCGTATACATAGATTCCATTCCGGATTTTATGGCACTTTGCCATATCTCTGAGTCAACACTACTCATAGCCTCATTATAGGTCACAGGGTCGTCATCATCAATGATCGACAACCCATTGTCATTCTTAATGACAAGGCCATATTACCTCTCAGGTTGGCGAGACACTCTCCCTGATCTATGAATGGGCTGTTCCACAAAAGGTTGTTCAGTCAGAACAGGTGTTTCCACTTGATCCATAGTAGTTTGTGCTTCTTGAACTTCATCAAGTTCAATTTTGCTCCCACTGTTTCCTTCAAGGATAAACTCCTTTTCCAAGAAGGTAGCATGTCTGGAGACAAACACCCGATGATCGGTGTAAAAGTAATACCCTAAAGTCTCTTTAGGATATCCCACAAAACCACATCTTACGGATCGATATTCCAGCTTATCTGGGTCAACTTTCTTGACATAAGCTGGACATCCCCAAATCTTAACGTGTTTAAGACCCGGTTTCCTTACTTTCCATATCTCATACGGAGTATGAGGAACAGATTTGGAAGGCACCTTATTGAGTAAATATGCTGAGGTTTCCAATGCATAACCCCATAGGAATACTGGAAGATTTGCATAGCTCGTCATGGACCGAACTATGTCTAACAAAGTTCGATTTCTCCTTTCAGATACCAATATGGAGGAGTCCACTGGGAGACTATACCATTTACTTTGAGATAATCTAGAAACACTCCAGTAAAGTATTCACCACCTCGATCTAATCGAAGAATTATAATACTATGTTTGGTTTGTTTCTCCACTTCATACTTATACTCTTTGAACTTTTCAAAGGCTTCAGACTTGTGTTTCATCAAACACATATCTGAATCTAGATCTATCATCTATGAAAGTAATGAAGTATGAAAATCCACCCGTGACTTGCTTAGACATTGGTCCACATACATCTGTGTGTACCATTCCTAGCAAATTTGCAGCCCTCTCTCCATGTCTACTAAATGAAGACTGCAATGCCACTATAAAGTGAGATTTTCATCATCCCTTTTCTTTTATTAGTTTGTTCAATCTGAAGTAAATCATGTCACATTTATACAGACCATTATTTAAAGCACCACGTCCATAAGGAATATTATCTCTAAGAATAGAACATTCATTATTCTCAATAATAAATGAAAATTCATCCAAGTCTAACATGGGAATAATATTCCTCACAATCGAGGGAACAAAATAACAATTATTTCAAACAATAGTCTTGCTCGTAGGCCTATGTAAATGAAATGATTCTACATCTACAGCAGCAACTCTTGCTCCATTTCTCATCAGTAGAATCACCTTCTCTTCCTCAAGAGTCCTACTTCTCCTTGGTCCCTGCAACAAATTGCAGATTTGAGAACCACAGGCGGTGTCTAATACCCAAGTAGAAATTTGATTTAATGACATATTCACTTCTATCATGAACATACCTGAATCAGAAGCGGTAGTCTCACTACCCTTCTTCTTCTTCAATTCTGCAAGGTAAACCTTGCAGTTCCTCTTCCAGTGCCCCACCTTGTTACAGTGAAAGCAAACAACTTTGCTCTTGGGGTCTTCAGCTTTTGGTGGAACCGGCGTTTTCTCACCTACTTTCTTCTTCTTGGAAGGGTTCCTCTTCCTTTTCTTAGGATTGGAACCTTCACCAATTAGAAGAACAGAACTCTTCTTAGGGGGAAAATTCGATTCCGCAGTCTTCAACATGTTGTGGAGTTCAGGCAGGCTGACATCCAACTTATTCATGTGAAAGTTCACAACAAACTGCGAGAACGAACTCGGAAGCGATTGCAAGACCAAGTCTTGGCTCAGCTCCCCATCCATGGCAAAACCAAGTTGTCCAAGACGTTCAATCAAATTGATCATCTTAAGTACATGGTCATTCACAGATGATCCCTCAGACATCATACACCCGAACAGCTCCTTCAATATCTCATATCGAGCTGTCCTCCCCGCCACATCATACAACTCTTGTAGATGCATGAGGATAGTGTGAGCATCCATATGCTCATGTTGCTTCTGTAGCTCAATGTTCATGGAAGCTAGCATGATGCATTGAGCAACATTTGCATCATCTATCCACTTACGATACACAACATGTTCATCATTATGCGCATCGCTAGCAGGTTCAGTAGGCTTAGGTGAGTCAATCACGTATTCCAGCTTCTCAATCCTGCGAACAATTCTCAAGTTTCGAAGCCAGTCAGCATAATTAGGACCAGTCAATTTGTGAGCATCTAGTATGCTCCTGAGTGATAGTGCAGAAGACATAACGTACAAAGTAAATCTGTAAATGATAAACACATAACAACACTTAGCAAATATTCAATTTCATTTCTAAACACTATATGAATCGGGTCTTTATTCATAAGTGGCTCCCACTAGTTTTCCTAATTTATTCAACCCCCTACATGAAAAATTAAGCATTCATAATGCTAATGGGAATAGGGATCCTACATTCCATTACACAACCCCGGCTGTGGCACGAAACGCCATGTAATGTTTAATAGGCAGACAACTCTTGTCAATTACATCTAATGTTATTCCCTAATCAAACTTTAGCCTCTTGAATAATTGAGTCACGGCTGTGGCACGACAAACTCAATATTCTAAGTCAAGTCTAACCCAACATTCCGTACAATTGAATCAGTCCCCAAAGGCCCACGGCTGTGGCACGTAACGACCTTTAGATTCTTATTCAATGTACACATCTCTATGTAATAGACAAGTATTTCTTATTTCGAAATCAAAGCCCTCGGTTGTGGCACGAAACGACAATGATTCAAAAATAAGAACTACTTTCTACCATGTTGGAAGGCTATGACCGACACAAGCCCGTTGTATCATTGGCCAATTACTACTTGATATTATTTAATTTTAGAGGGATTATATTACGTTACAATCATAATCATATTATAAAGAAATTCTTCCTTTTAAATTAAATATTTCAAATCAATAATCAATAATCAGATGATTCCCAGATCGGGTGGAGCATTGTCAAGAGGCGTCACTTAATAACCCTTTCTTACAGATAGAAATCTGTTATTGACAGAATCATTCTTTCTCTCATATCGAAAATTCATATTCAATTACGTGTTTCATAAACACAAGAATCTCATGATTGTATTCGTAATATTATTATTAAGGTTATGAAACAATTTCACTATACTAGGTTGTCTAACAAACGCCTTATGTTCATTTAAGTTCACCTAAATCTATCATCGCATGATAAACTAAGCATATATCACATATATAAACATGAATAAACATCAAGGTAGGCATGTTACATCATCTAGCATATTGGTCTAAGCATTATACATCCCTATGTATCACATGAAGCATTTAAAAGTAGTTAAAATAGTTAAAAACAACTTTAAAACACTTTCGGAAATATAAACAGTTCAAAACTTTTATATAAACTAAAATTGATCACTCTATTAGATCCGTCTCGGAAAAATGAATCCAACGGTATATTGCACGCCCAAAACGGAGTTACGAAACTCCCAGAAAATCAATTTTAATTTGTACAGGAACGCGTTACAAGCCTTGTAACGCATTCCGGTGATGCGTTACAACCCTTTTAACCAATTAAAAGGTGTAACGCATTCCGTGAATGCGCCACAGGGTGTAACACATTCCCGGAATGCGCGACACCCCCACCTTCTACGTGCGCTGCACGCGCCGACCGTAGCTGTCAGCGTTTTCTTCTCCTCGAACACTGTGCCTGACTTCTGTCTTCTGTTTTTCCGTGCATTCAACACAGCAGCCTCACAACAGATATACAAACATATATATATATACAACAGACTTACAATTTATATATATATGATTATTTAATTACGAATTATTAATGATACAACTTCAAAAATTCATAATAAAAAATCTATACATCATAAAATTATGAAAAAAATACCCAGACGATCTACAACACTTGTAGAATTCAGATCAACATTCAAAATTATTCTGAGAAACGATTTATCATCAGACAAAATTAATCCATGATATAACTTGTAAAAATCATAATTAATTCATACAAGTACATAAAATTCTGAAATTTTTATCACAGATCTATATGCATACAACCTATGCTCTGATACCAATGTTGGATTTTAAACGCAGCGGAGGCATGGTAAAACACTTTTACAAACATAAAATCCAAATAAAAGCATATAAATCGTGGTAAAAATGTAGGGATCGATTACTAACCTTTAATATGCGATCCAAAAGCAACGATCGGAGATCCTTAGCAGCTGCTCCTCAAACGTGAAGCACTCCACCGGTATCCACCAAGAAAACGACGTTAAGGAGGAGGAGGAGGTGGAGAGAATTTGTTTTTCTAAAACTTTTGGGTTTTTGGGTTCTAATAAAAATAGGGTCTATAATAGTATATTTATAGGCAAAATTTTCAGCTGAAATTTTCCTATAAATATTATTATTATCCCATTTATTATTCTCATTAATAATTAAAACACCTTTTAATTATTAATCCTTTTCTAAACACTTTAGAAATAATTCTCTCTCTTGATTTATTTTCCAAAAATTAAATCCTTTAATTAATAATATTAAGAACTTTTCTTAATTAATTTATAATCAATTAAATCTCATTTAATCATTTATTAAATTTGCTAATTAATTATTTATTTCATAAATAAATAATTATTAGCCATTATTAATTAATTCCTCCACCACTAAATCATTCTCTTTTTATGGTGTGACCCTGTAGGTTCAATATTAAGCCGGTAGTAGAAATAAATAATAATAAAACTATTTTATCATTATTTATATAAATTCTATAATTTATTAAATATGATTAATTAATTAATCACATTTATTCTACATCGTGAGGGATACTTCTCAGCATATCGCGACTATCCGGATAATAAGAATTCACTGCTTAGAATACCAAGAACCTATTCAGTGAATAGTTACCGTACCATAAACTCCTTCTACCCTACAATGTCCCGATTAAATACAAGGCATGGATCTCGTGTCAAGCCTATCTAATTCAATCACTTGCTTACCATTTACTATGCGTAGTTCTATGCAAATTAGAGACTCCTTTCTAATTTCATTCACTCTGGCCAGAGATTCCTGAACTAGCATAAGTGGATCAGCCTTGAACATTCGCTTCCTTCACTGGAAGGGGTAGATCCTTTATTGATTATACACTATCTTCGTGTACAAATTCCTATACCCAGTAGAGCCCTAATAATTGTCCCTGGAGACTAAGAACTAAACCAAAGCATAGTTCAGTGTACACAAGATGACTATGATGACCTCAAGTCTAAGGATACTTGTACAACTATCACTATGTGAACAACTGCTGACACGTGAGTGAACTCCATCAGTTGTTCAGCTGTGCGAGTCACGTTCAGTGAACTTATTTCATAATAAGCACCTACATACTAGCTATAGTGTCACCACACAAATATCTATGAGAATAGACATCCTTCATAATGAAGCAAGCATAGTATGTACCGATCTCTGCGGATTATTAATTACCAGTTAGTAATCCTACGACCAGGAACTATTTAAGTTTAGAGTTATCATCTTTTAGGTCTCACTATTATGATCTCATCGTAATCCATAAAAAGCTTTACTCTAAACTATGGTATATCTTATTTAAACACTTAAATAGATAGAGCCCGTAATAAAAACAAAACAAGTCTTTTATTAATATCAATGAAATCAAAACAGATTACACAGGAAGTTATTCCTAAATCCTAATTCATGATTGGACTTAGGACATATTCCTTTCAATTGTGAAATTGGTATAGACTATCTGGGTGGGAATGATTGAATAAGATAATCTATCAAGGATATATGACTTGATTTATCCATGGAAGGATGCAAGTACCTTTTTAAAGGTGGAATTAAGGATATAACTTCGATAACTTGTGATGAACCATAGGGGAATGCATGAAGGTTGGCATTTCACCCTTAATAGGGACATTATGAGTTTTGACAGTATGAATTGGAAAGGATTAAGGTAACCACAACCTTTAAGGATCTGTGGAGAAATTTTTCAAAAGTTCATAGACAATGGTTCTAGTATTAGTAAATGGTATTTTGATATGCCCTGTATCTAGGGACTACAGGAGGAACGATTCCAGGATAACCTTAGATGTTTTACAAGGAGAAAGGTAATATTCAAAGTTCTCAAGAATAGAAATTTTGATAAAGAAAATATGACATAATTATAATAATGCCAGGTGGGCACGTGTCGAACCATAAGAAAGTATAGATCGACCCAATGAAGGTCAAGATTGGTGAAAACGAGAAGGACCCAAGATAAGAGACGTCCTAAGTATGATCGAGAGTTAGTCGTGACAATGTTCACATCTAAAGACTAAGGCAATGACTTATGGAAAAATGGTGATTTTTTTTTTCTCACCAGGATTTAAGAAAAGCATTTTCACATAAGCAGTGATTGAAATAAGGTAGAAAATTTAGTTGGAGGTGGTTAAAATGACACTGATTGTAAGGAAATTTTACTATCAGGAAAGGCCAAAGAGGCGGCCGACACTTTCAATGTAAGAGGATAATTATAGGCGCTCGTGCCAGAGGAATACAGTGATGATGGTTGAATCTGTGAAGGTTGTATTATGGTTTGGAAGATTGACATTCCTTCTGATGACTGTGCAATACCCAACCGTAATAGTAGTTTGGTAAAGGTTTAATTCGTGTAATCGCCATGAGCGGGCTATCTATCTTAGAAGGTACTATCTTGAGATAAGCCAGGTCCATGTTACGAAATGACTAAATGAACCTTTGAGATGCATGTCTCCCAATAAAGACATATGGTTAATAATGGTATTAACCTGCTATCATTGCTTTGATTGAAACTCTTCTGCAATTTTATCTGCTTCATGTCATGAAAGTACGTCAAGATCTGGAGTGTTCTTCATGAATTATGAATGGTGATTATTTAACTCCTTAGAAGAATTTGATACGACAGGTATGGACTCCCTATGGTTAGCTATTAAGATTCCAAGGAAAACGAATGACGACAGTAGGTCTTTGGTGGACCATAGTAATGCAGCAATGATTCTGCGAGTAATGAGCCGATTACAACCGTGAGAGTTGTAGTGTAATTGATGTTGAGATTGGGTACCACTAATCGGGTTGTGGTGATGTATAAGTTATCATTGATAGACTAATTAAGTCGATTATATACCTATTGATTACTTATTCCTTCTTATCAATAGAGAGTCGTATTACTATACGAGGAAGGTTATGATGCAAGCATAGAATTCAAATAATGATGATGTCTAGAATGAAATCCCAGATTCGATTTTCGATGTCGAGGGAGTTTCAAAAGTGATTGTTTATAAGCTCGAGCAAGAGCATGGGACCATAGAACGATGGACGGAATAGTAGATATTCGGGAGCGTGAAATGCGATGCTATAATACTTGATGTTGATATATATACGTATATGTTTTGTTCTCCTATGACAAACCTCTATAGTTCAGAGGTAGATTCTAAGCCACATATTTTGTGGCAGTATATTTTATATATATACAATTCTCTTCAATTCATTATTTTCTCTCCTTTTCATTTTGTATAAGCTGAGAAGAACAACCCTTCCAGAAGGGGAGGTATTGCCGAATGACTATCTATCTGTGTGATAGAAGCCTAGTATGATACCACATGTTGTTTAATTACTTGTCAAGTACTAAAGGATGGCCACCTTCTGTACTAACTATGCAATAAAACAAGTGTTCATGATCATAGTGATCTCTCAATAAATTCTTTTACTTCTATACGATGGATCAAGCTTTCGAAGATGGAAGCAGCTAGAAAGGAAGTAGTATCAGTGCAGTGGTATTCTGAATCTAACGCGTTCGTGATACTAAGGTTGACGCAATTATTAAAAGGTTATAGAATGCTAACGAGCAAAAGTATAACCAGTGTAGTATTATGTACGGAATATAGTAATGACTACGAACTGGAAAAGAATGGGTATTGAGAAGCAAAACCTATAATGCTAGAAGCTATGATGAGAGTCTGTGCAATAGCCTTGAATGAATATGGAATGGTCACTTAGCACAGATTGAGTTTTCTTACGACAATAGATCGTATGTCAATATCGAGATATCGCCTTATGAGATCCTTGAGGGAAGACAATGTCGATCTCCCTTATGTTAGGATAAAGATTTTAGAGCGCAAGATGCTCGGACCCGCAGTAGTCCAAAGGACCAAAGATATAATAGATCTAATCAGAGGACGGCTGGTAGTAGCCCAAGATGGACATAAGAAGTATGTTGATTTGACACGAAAGGACAAAGAATAGGAAGTAGGGGACCTAGTGCTGTTATAGGTATTCCCCTTAGAAATGATGGATGAGGTTCAAAAAGAAAGGAAAGCTAAGCCCACGATTTGTTGGACCCTTGGAAATATTAAGACGTATTGGGAAGTTAGCATATGAGCTAGCCCTACCCCCGAACATGTAGCAAGTTCATAACGTGTTCCACGTATCAATGTTAAGGAAGTGTAATTCGGATGCCAGACAAATAGGGGCATATGCGCGCATAGACATGTAACCAGTCGTAACCTATATGGAGCAACCAGGAAGGGTTATAGATCAAAAAGGGACAAGTGCTTAGGAGAAGGGATTATCAAGCTAGTCAGAGTTGGTGGTAGAACCACAATGTGGGAAAATTTACTTGAGAGTTAGAAAGTGCAATGCTAAGAAAGTATCCCTATTCATTATTATCTGATTCCGGGACGGAATCCTTTTAAGGAGGGGAGACTGTAATAACCCCAATTTTTGGAATTTTTGAAACCCTTATGAATAGTGTTTTTGCTGATTATGCTGAATAAGAAAACTTTTCATGCCACACTATGTAGGGGTTCTTTTATTGATATTCTGAGATCTTATTAGCACTATATATGGTATATAAGTGTATGTAAAGATCGTAAAAGGAATATAATTTATTAAGAAAGGTTAAGGGAACCTAAGTAATAAGATCTCGGGTATGATCCCTCAAACGATAAACGAGAACGAAAGTTAAGCGAACCATATAATAGATCATCGGTCATTAGGCAAGTAATTAGGAGTTAATCAAAGAGGTTAGTGATGATGATGTCATCAAACCAATAAGAAGAGGACAAGCATGGGAAGATGCCAAAAGAATGATGACCTAAGCATGATAAAAAGAAGTGTGTTGTTGGTTGATTTTAAGCCATTCATTTTTTTTACCATGGTAAAAGGTAATTAACAAAACAAAAAGGGAAAGCAACCAAACAAGAAGCATTTCTTCTCCCCCCTCATTCTTGCTCTCGGCTTTTCCATGAAAAGCAAAGGAGAATTTTCAAAACTCAAGCTACACACCTTCAAAAATCAAGAGGTTTGTTTCTTTAGCTTCCATAATTCATAACTTAGATGAGCCATAAGTTTAAGCTCAAGATTCCATGCTTAACATAGCTAATCAATTCATCAAAGTTCTTGGTGAATAGTGTTTTCAAGATACTAACTTTGTGTTTTCTTATGTTTTCTTCAAGATCCAAGCTTAGTAGAGATAGTTAGTGGATATTTAAGGCTTCCTAAGTGATTCTCCACTCTCCAAGGAAGGTATAACCCCTCCAAACCCTAACTTTACTTTGAGTATTAGGTTTGGTTTTCTTTGTTATAGTTCATGGGAGCATGATTCTTGTATGTTTAGAGTTTGGTTGGAATTATAATGATTTTGGGTTATAAATGTTGGTTGTTGGTTGATGAACCTTAAGTATAGTTAGTAGCTCTTGTTTGAGATTGAATAAGTTGGAAAAATCATGAGGTTATGGACTGAGTTAGTAAGGTTTGGATGAAGTTTGGTGGTATTAGTGGTTATGGGTTGATTTGTGGTTGAATTGTGGTTGATTGGAGTAGTTTAAACTTTGGTAATCGCGTAAACATAGCCGTCGTAATGCCCGATTTACTTTAGACTGTTTTTGTTCTTAACATCAGGACCCGTGAACTCACTGTTAGGTTTTGACCATTGCCATGATTAGATATTTCATGTTACGAGCTTCGTTTTGATATGTGGTTCGCTTGAATCTGATGTACGGTTTACGAGAAACGACCGTTTTAAGTAACGGCGTTTCGCGAACGAACCATTACCCCTTGCCTTACTTTGAAACCTTGGTTAAGGACCTTAAATGACTAATTGGGGTATGAAACAATTATGTAAAGTGGATTAGGCAGTTGGCAGGGTACTCGCGAAAGAATCTCCTTAAAACCCTTAATGGTTAATTTATTAAAAATGGTGGAGCCAAGGATACTCGAGCGACTTAAGTGAATCGTTAAGCGCAAAAGCGAACGTTAGGGTCTAATTGGTTAAAGTATAGATTCTTAAGCGACTTTGGTTTAATTCCAGCTTATATGATGTTTATAGGTTACCAGACTCATCCCAGGACTTTTACCACCCCCAGTCGCTCATGCAAGTTTTCTACCCGTTATACTGTTGTTGTGATGTAAATATATGTATATGCATTATCTTGTGATAAGTGCATGATTATTATTAGCAAATATTGCGATATATTGGAGCATATGATATGGTATATATGCATGTCTGTTTCGTAATCTTGATATCTAATTGTTGATTCAATTGCTTATAAGTTGCATAATACCTATGCTAGAAATAAGCAGTAGTTGCGTATACCCTTAG
This sequence comes from Apium graveolens, assembly GCF_009905375.1. Taxonomy (NCBI): domain Eukaryota; kingdom Viridiplantae; phylum Streptophyta; class Magnoliopsida; order Apiales; family Apiaceae; genus Apium; species Apium graveolens. The sequence goes on from NC_133653.1 coordinate 232,842,620, forward strand.
TATAGGGGACCCAAAGGTGAACATTTTTCTAAACCGGGAGTCGATGTTCCCGAGTATAATATATATATTTATATATATATATTGATATAGTTTTCAAAACTATTAATCGAATAAGGTTTATTCGATAACTTTATTTTATTTAATGAATATTATTTTGAATATTCATTCGAGGACTTATGACTCCGCGTACTTTATTTAATGAATATTATTTTGAATATTCATTCGAGGACTTATGACTCCGCTTACTTTATTTAATGAATATTATTTTGAATATTCATTCGAGGACTTATGACTCCACTTACTTTATTTAATGAATATTATTTTTGAATATTCATTCGAGGACTTATGACTCCGCTTATTTTATTAAATAATATTCTTTATTTTATTAAAGAATAATGTTTCGATAATCAAACTTATTTTCGATTATTCAAATAAAGATCATACTTTCGTATAAGTATATCTTTGGTATTAATATTCATTTCAAGTATGAGTTTTAAAATTTCTAATTCAATTATTTTTATAAAGATTATTCTTTATGGGAATATTATTTAAATAATAATATTCAGATATTTTCTAATATATCGGGACTGATTTATTTCATTAAGTCAGCATTATTCCAAACATTCTTCAAAATGTTTTCGAGTGTTCAAAATGATTTTAAAAGTTAGAGCGGATCCCAAAAACTCGTTTCCAGATTTAAGATCTTCCTTTCGAAGGAGACTTGAATATTCGCTCAAAAATCTTAGGGATCCGGCTCTGTGGTGTATTTTATATTCGCAACGAGGTTGCTATTTTGAGAAAACAATTTGATTACTTTCCCAATGTTCGGGAAGTAAGTCCATCTAATTGAGTCGGCATAAGCGACAGGCCGGGGTACGGTCTATGAAGGTGTAAGAGGCTGGGTGACAGTCTATCCACGCGTGAGTGGCCGGCGAGGAATTCATCCATCTACAGTAGAAAAGGTTACTTATTGGTATCTTTGCCTGATTAGCAAGATATCGGGTTTTTGCCAAAATTCTTTTCTTTCCAAAATTTATTGGATATTACAACTCTGTTCATACTTTACATGACAGAGGTTTTCATGAAATGTATGAGAGATATATATGGATATATATCGGGACTTAATGAAGTATCTCGTAACTTCATTTCATTCAATAATATTTTAAAGATTGAATCTATTCAAGTCTTATCTTGTAGTCTCATCTGGGTGATGAACTTTTGAAACTAATTATAACTTGAACGGTGGTAGTTCAAGTAGTATTCAGAAAGATATAAGTATATTGGAGTATCTTGTAACTTCATCTTTTAAACTTATATCTAGTAAATGATTATCTTGTGCATGTCAAAGATTTTCGAAAAAATGTTGAGACAAGGTTAGATATATGAGATCACCTTGCAACGATATTTTTATACAGTTATAAACTGGAACTCTGTGTATATTATACATGTCAGAGGATTTCAAAGATTGCGAAAAGTATATATGTATATATATACTGAATATTTTATGACTTGGTCACGTTAAGATATCAACTTGGTTCATTTCTTCTGACCAAGACTTTCATAAGTACTATGAGAATGCTCATATATTGTTAATTATAATACATATTATTTCGGTGGGCTTGTTGCTCACCCTTGCTTTCTTCTTTCATCACACAACATCAGATAGACAAGATGAACAGGACCAAGCTCCCAATTCGCGAGCGGATAGGAAACGTTCCGCAGTTTCCTATAGGCGTTGATGTCGCTGTAGCTGAGGTAGGAACTACCAATAGGCTAGGCTTTCAACTTTTGATGTACCAGACTTATGTATCTTTATGAATTGTAATAATGGCAAAGAATATGTAAATTTATTCAGAAACCCCTTTTAAGGTGTAATGGTTTATAATTGTGGAATAAAATGACTTGTGTTATTTTTGGGTATTCATCTCTGAGACTATAACTTGTGGTGTGTGTATATTGTGGGGTCACAGTACGCAGTAGATGGTTGATTATTAAGATTAAGTATTATTAAGGGAAATGGAACTCGTGACAACCCGGATCCCCGACCCCGGATTTGGGGGTGTTATAGCTCAATTATCAGCAAAAAGACTGGTGAAACTGCTCTGAAAGGAGTAAGAAAAGGAAGCTTATTTGTTGCAGCTTTGAGTTCAGAAAACAAGGATGGAATTTTTTGTTTCTATACCAAGGCATCTATTGAGCAAAGTAAGTTATGGCTCAAGAAACTCTCTCACCTGAATTACAAAGCAATTAATACCTTGGTGAAAAAAGAATTAGTGAGAGATATGCCAAATCTGGAATTTGCTCAAGATGAAGTTTGTGAGACTTGTCAGAATGGCAAAATGAATAGGTCCAATCACAAGAGTGAAACTGTGAATTCCATAAGTGCACCATTGCAACTTATTCACATGGACATGTTTGGACCAGTTAATGTCTTATCTATTTCTTGGAAAAAAATATGCACTGGTGATGGTGGATGACTACTCAAGGTGTACATAGGTAGAGTTTATGCATTCAAAGGATGAAACTCTTCATATATTATTGAACACATAAAGAAAGTTGAAAAGCAGGATGAAGAACAAAAGTGTGTAAAAAGATTGAGAAGTGATAATGGCACATAATTCAGAAATGCGGCATTGAGTGAATTCTGCAAGGACAAAGGTATTGTTCATGAGTTTTCAGCTGCAATGTTAGATATATTTGATAATGTCATGTCTAATATGATTTGTGTTTAGTTTTTAGATCTTATTTAAATAGGACAAATCGGTACTTAACTGGAAATCAACACTTATACTGAAGTCAGAACTTAAGTTGGCAGAACTTAAGTTATCAGGAGATATTTATCATGAGATAATATCAGGACTTAAGGAGACTTTCAGATAAGGAAGACGGCTGATTGAAAGGAAAGAAGATCAAGACAAACGCAAGAAGAGACATGCATGAAGAAGGAATTCTATGAAGAATAGAATACTTGGAAGAAAAGATAACTAGTTGATATATTTTAGGAAGCGGAATTATATTTCATATCAATTAGCGATTATCTTGTAACTGTGTAGTATATAAACACAGACATAGGGTTTACACTATATGTGTTATCATTATCGAGAATAATATTCATTATAACCCTAGCAGCTCTCGTGATAATTTGTTCATCACTGAGAGAGAACAGTTCCATATTGTAACAGAGTTTAATAAAGTTTGTTTTCTGTTACTTGTGTTCTTTTAATTCGATTTGATTGTGATAAACACTGTATTCAACCCCCTTCTACAGTGTGTGTGACCTAACAAGTGGTATCAGAGCAGATCTGTTAACACACAAACAGTTTAAGATCCAAAATCAATCATGTCTAAAGCAGAAACTCCAACCAAGTCCACCAAAACTGAAGAACCTCCAAAGACTCAAATCCATAGTAAATATGAGACTATTAGAGTTCCCATACTGAAACCATATGAATATCCCATATGGAAGGTGAGGATGTCTATGTTTCTAGAAGCTACAGATCCAGAATATCTTGACAGAATCAATGCAGGACCACACAAGCCAACCAAACTCGCAGTTGCAGTTGTAGGTGAACCAGCAAAGTCTGTACCAAAGGAGAAGAATGATTACACTGCTGAAGGTATCTCTTCAATTGCTAAGGATGCTAAGGTACGACACTTGCTGCATAGTGCCATTGATAATGTAATGTCAAACAGGGTAATTAACTGCAAGACTGCAAAGGAGATATGGGATGCCTTGGAGACAAGATGCCAGGGAACTGATTCAATTAAGAAGAACAGGAAGACTATACTCACTCAAGAGTATGAACACTTTGACTCAAAGCCTAATGAGTCATTGACTGATTTATATGACAGATTTGTCAAACTCTTGAATGATTTGTCACTAGTTGATAAGGAATATGATCTTGAAGATTCAAATCTTAAATTCCTGTTACCTCTTCCTGAAAGTTGGGATTTGAAGGCCACAATTATAAGAGACAACTATAATCTTGAAGAAACGACTCTTGATGAAATTTATGGGATGCTCAAGACTCATGAACTTGAGATGGAACAAAGAAGCAAGAGAAAAGGAGGAAAGTCAAGGACAGTTACTCTTAAGGCTGAGGAGGAATCCCCCAAAGTAGCTACCTCAAGGAAAGGCAAAGGAAAAGCTCTCATCACAAAGTCTGATACTGAGTCATCAAGTTCTGATAGTGATGATGACTCAGAAACTGAAAGCTTACCTGAGATGAGTGCTGATGAGGAGATGATGAAGTTGTGTGCTCTTATGGTGAAAGGAATCACAAGGATTGCATACAGGAAATTTAGAAAGGAAAGAAGTTTTCCAGGAAAGGTGCAAGTTCTGATAAGAAGAGTTTCAGAAAATATGAAGGCAAAGGAGGAAAGTCTGACAGAGGAGATTACACAAATGTCAAATGCTACAACTGTGGTGAGAAAGGCCACATATCTCCTGATTGCAAGAAAGTGAAGAGTGACAAAGGCAAGGCTCTTGTCACAAAGAAGAAAAGCTGGTCAGACACTTCAGATTCTGAAAGTGAGGAGAACTATGCCTTGATGGCAAATACTGATAGCAGTTCTGATGCTGCTGAGTTAAATGTACCTCAAACTACTTATGCCTTTTATACTGATGATATTAATGAGTTGAGAAGATATTTTAAAACCATGTTCATTAGTTATAGAGATCAAACTTTAACATATGAAAGATTAACTTCTGAAAATCTTGCTTATAAAAAGAGGAATGATTATTTAGAAAAAGAGTTAGTCATGTTCCATCAAACTCAGAAAGATAGAGATGATGCTTTCTATGTTAGGGATGGAGTACTTAAAATGAATGAATCTCTAAAAACTGAGTTAGAAAAGGAAAAAGAGATTATCAGGACTTGGACTAACTCTGGCAGAACAACTCAGAATTTGTTAAGTAGTGGAAACTGGAAAGAAGGCTTAGGTTATGGAGATGATAAGAATGATAAGGGAACTGTAGAGATTGAGCCTATAGTTGTTAAACAAAAGCCAAAGGTAAAACATGTTAAGTTTGTAGCTGTAAAGTCTGATTCTGAGAAATCAGAAGTTAAAGAGGAATTAACCTCTGACAAACTAAAACAGGAAAAGCCAACTGAAGTTAACATAGGCTTAATGACTAAGAAGCAGCTTAAGCATAAGCTGAAAGATGTTAAGAATGTAAATAGGGTAAAGCCACCTAGGAAAAATAGGAATGGAAAGGAAAGTGTGAATAAAAGCAATGATTATAAGCCTATTCTTAATGCTCCTAGAAAAACATGTCATAACTGTGGAAATTCTAACCATCTGGCTTCTTTTTGCAGGAAGAATAAGAACATAAACTCCTTACCTTTAAAGTCAGGAGTTAAGAGTCAGTCTGTTAGATATAGGCCACAAAATCCTTGTTTTCATTGTGGTAGTTTATGGCATTCCATTTATACTTGTAAGGAATATCATAGTTTGTACTATGATTATTATCAAATAAAACCTTCTTTAATGAAAATTAGCATTGTTCCTTCTAGTGTAAGTTCTGATACAAAGTCTGATACTATAAATGCTGATAAGCAAACTGTTAACATAAATTTTGATGCTAAATCTGCTGCAAATATTAACAAACTTAATAAGACCAAAGGATCCAAGCAAGTCTGGGTCCTTAAAACTAATCATTAATGGTCTTTGTGATTACAGGGCAACAGGAAAAACATCCTAGTTCTGGACAGTGGATGTTCAGGACATATGACTAGAAATAAAGCCCTGCTATCAGACTTTGTGGAGAAAGCTGGCCCAAGTGTTTCTTATGGAGATGGCAACATTGAAAAAACTCTGGGATATGGCAATATCAATCTTGGGAATGTCATCATTGAGAAAGTAGCTCTGCTCTCAGGACTTAAACACAATCTGCTCAGTGTTAGTCAAATTTGTGACAGAGGTTATCATGTGGATTTCTTTGAAGAACACTGTGAAGTTGTAAGCAAATCTACAGGCAAAGTTGTTCTGAAAGGATACAGGCATGGTAACATTTATGAAGCCAATCTTTCAACAAGTACTGATGGTTCTGTAATCTGTCTGTTGAGTAGAGCATCAATTGAAGAAAGCTGGAATTGGCACAAGAAACTCTCTCATTTAAATTTCAACAATATAAATGAACTAGTCAAGAAAGATCTTGTGAGAGGACTTCCAAAATCAGTATTTGCTCCTGATGGCCTTTGTGATTCATGTCAAAAGGCAAAACAAAGAAAATCTTCATTCAAGGGCAAGACTGAATCATCAATTCTTGAGCCTTATCACCTACTACATGTTGATCTATTTGGTCGAGTGAATGTCATGTCTATTGTAAAGAAGAAATATGCTATGGTCATAGTGGATGAGTTCACCAGATACACATGGGTGTATTTCTTGCACACAAAAAGTGAAACTACATCTATTTTGATTGATCATGTCAAGCAACCGGATAAAATTGGTCAAAGATTCCGTAAAGATCATAAGAAGTGATAATGGCACTGAGTTCAAGAATTTGATCATGGAAGAGTCCTGCAAAGACCATGGAATCAAGCAGAAATTTTCTACTTCTGGAACTCCACAGCAAAATGGAGTTGTTGAAAGAAAGAATAGAACTCTTATTGAAGCTGCACGAACTATGCTTGATGAAGCAAAGCTACCAACCTATTTTTGGGCCAAAGCTGTGCAGACTGCTTGTTTTACTCAGAATGCAACACTCATTAATAAGAATGGAAAAACACCATATGAGATGGTCAAGAAAAAGAAGCCAAATATGAAGTATTTTCATGTATTTGGATGCAAGTGTTTTGTTCTTAAGACTCATCCTGAACAGCTATCTAAATTTGATTTAAAAGCTGATGAAGGAATTTTTATTGGATATCCACTTTCCACAAAAGCCTTCAGAGTCTACAATTTAAGAACAAGGGTTGTCATGGAATATATCAATGTCTCTTTTGATGATAAGAAGATTACTGGACTTGAAGATTTCAATGATCATGATCAGCTGAGATTTGAAAATGAAGTTTTAAATTCTGATACTGTAAATTCTGACAGTCTAAATCCTGATATTGCAAACTCTGATGGATTAAACTCTGATGTTATTGAAACTGTGGTGACTATGCCAAAAGAAGATGCACCTGTGCAGGGGGGGCATACTGAAGATACAACCACATCTCAAGAAGAATCAGAACCTACAACTGGCTCTTCAAGTTCTGATTCATCAAGTTCTGATGAGCCAAGTTCTGATAATTCTGGAAACTCAAATTCTGAGGGATCCAACTCAGAGAGCATAATTTCAGGGGGAGCATCAGAAAATGTTGATGAAGACAGCATGGATCATGGGGGAGCATCCAGTTCTAGAGAAAATCTTCCATCTGCAAGAAAGTGGACTAAATAACATACACCTGACTTAATTATTGGAAATCCTGAAGCAGGTGTCAGAACTAGAACAGCTACTTCAAATGAATGTCTCTATAATTCTTTTCTTTCTCAGACTGAACCAAAGAAAGTGGAAGAAGCTCTTCAAGATGCTGATTGGGTGCAAGTAATGCAGGAAGAGTTAAATGAATTTGAAAGAAATAAAGTCTGGACCCTACTGCCAAGACCAAAGAACAGATCTGTTGTTGGTACAAAGTGGGTGTTCAGAAACAAAATTGATAGTGATGGCATAATTACAAGGAATAAAGCAAGGCGGGTTGTAAAAGGATATTCTCAACAGGAGGGAATTGATTATGATGAAACATTTGCAACAGTTGCTAGATTGGAAGCCATAAAGATATTTTTGGCTTATGCTGCTCACAAAATGTTTACAGTCTTTCAAATGGATGTGAAAAGTGCTTTTCTCAATGGAGAATTGGAAGAGGAAGTATATGTTGAACAACCTCCAGGCTTTGTAGATTCCAAACTTCCAAATCATGTCTACAGGCTTGATAAAGCACTTTATGGCCTTAAGCAAGCTCCAAGAGCATGGTATGAGGCTTTAGCTCAGTTTCTTCTGGAAAGTGGATTTAACATAGGAACTATTGACAAAACACTGTTCTACCTCAACCATGGAAAGGACTTACTTTTGGTGCAAATATATGTTGATGATATCATTTTTGGTTCTATAAATGACAGACTTTGCAAGAAGTTTTCCAAACTGATGTAGTCAAGATATCAAATGAGTATGATGGGGGAACTTAGCTATTTTCTGGGCCTTCAAGTCAAGCAGAATGAAGAAGGAACTTTTATTTGTCAATCCAAGTACACCAGAAATTTGCTGAAGAAATTTGGAATGCAAGATTGTTCAAGTGCATCCACTCCCATGGCCACTGCAACAAAATTGGATAAGGATACTGGTACATCAGTAGATATTACTGATTACCGAGGTATGATTGGCTCACTACTCTATCTTACTGCAAGTAGACCTGATATCATTTATGCTACCTGTCTTTGTGCAAGATTTCAAGCAGATCCAAGAGAACCTCACTTAACAGTTGTAAAAAGAATTTTCAAATACCTTAAGATTACAGCTGATCTGGGATTGTGGTATCCTAGAGAATCAGACTTTAAGCTAATAGGTTACTCAGATGCAGATTTTGCAGGATGCAAAATTGATAGGAAAAGCACAAGTGGAAGCTGCCAATTTCTTGGAGGCAGATTAGTTTCTTGGTTTAGCAAGAAACAAAAGTCAATTTCTACATCAATTACAGAAGCAGAGTACATTGCTGCAGGAAGCTGTTGTGCACAGATTCTTTGGATGAAGAATCAGTTACTGGATTATGGGTTAACATATTTTAAAATCCCTATTTACTGTGATAATCAAATTGTTATTGTTATGACAGGTAATCCAGTTCAACACTTAATGACAAAGCACATCAGCATTAGGTACCACTTAATAAGGGAACATGTGGATGAAGGTACAGTGGAATTGCATTTTGTTCCAACAGATCAACAACTAGCAGATATCTTAACAAAACCACTGTGTGAAGCTACTTTTACAAGATTGGTAAATGAACTTGGAATGGTTTCAGGTTCTTTCTCTAAATCTGCTTAGTTTATGTTCTGTTACATCAGACTTTATGATCAGTATTTACAGATATTACTATCTTTGTGTATGCTGTGCTTAATATAAAATTTGCTTAAGTGTTGATTGTTGTCTGATGTGAATTTTTAAACTCTGATAGTGATATGCATGTTTCTGTGACTATTCACTCCAATGAGGATAACTGTGCTAGATGCTGACCTAGTAATCTCTAATATCATGTTTGAAGTAATTGTTTATGTGGAAATCTTTTAACACACGCAAATTCTGATATTGAGCTTAGTTAAGTTTACTTTGTCTATCTTATTACTAAGTTAAAAACTAGGATAATGCTTCTTATCTGTTAAGTTCTGATGTTAGTAATTCTGGTGAATGTACTAAGTACTGATAAGCCTCACTTATTAAAAGAAAAAGAAAAGAAAATAAAAATCAGGTACTCCTTTGAGATCTAGAGTAAAAATGTGGAAGGGAAGACCTAAGTGCATTGCTGGTATTAAGTAATATGCATCAGAAAAGCAAAATAAAATTTTCTTGGTGACTTTTCACACTCTATGATTACTGGAGAAATACTCTGATAATAGCATAAATTCTGATAAGCAGTCGTGACTCACTTACACTGAGAAGCCACTGTAAAAAGGAATTTCAAAAGATACATAAAATGAGCACAAAACAGTTGAGGTGGACTCGTGCATGAACTCATTATATAGTAGACTTCAGAATAATGACAGATTTTGAGCAAAGTTCTTAGTTATGCCTTATTTCTAAGATGTACTGAAGTGAATCAGACTTTAATCTTTATCTAATATTTAGCTTATTGCACACACATACACTCCATGTGAATGATGAAAATTACTGTGGTGATAAATGATATTTTAGATGAACAGTTTATGTGTCAGATGCATAAATTCTGAGGACAAGTTCTGATGGAAGTTCTGATGATTAAATTCTGATGAAACCATATCAGTAATTGTGTGAAGAATTACAGGAATAAAACATTCACTTTTCGGGTTACGAAGCCATATTCTGATGACATTTTAAATACTGATAATAATCAAGTTCTGATGCTGACGTGGCAATATTTATTTACTTGGTTTATTTTTTGGTCATTACCTCACTGGTTATCTTTTTACAGAATATTGGTAAAGCAGTAATAATCATTTATTTAGTGGGAACAGTTTTTAAAAAAAAAACTGAACGTCCTTGATTAATGGGATTACTTGGTAAGTGGAATGGTTTTTCTCCTTGAAAAACTGATGTGATAAGTAATGATTACTGAATCAGTAATACCCGTGCCCATTAAGTATCTTTTACTGCTGCATGTCTGACAGGTGTCTCAATGGCTATTTTTACCATGTATAAGTAAAAGAGAGAAAAGATTGCAAAATCTTTTGTTCACTTTTATACTCTATCTCTCTCTCTTTTTACTCTTATTCTCCCTCATATTCATTGACGCTTTATCATACAGACATTTTATCAAACACCTTACAGGCAACCTTATTTCTCACTTATTTCTCATGGCACCTAAGGATTTAATTGTTGATGGAGCCAAGTTTGTACCTAACAACTATGCTACAATGTTGAACAAGGCTGAAGCTCCATCTGATTTGCACTTTGTGCAAGATTTCTTAGCAAATAGTGAGATTGCGTATGCTTTGACCCAACCTCACAACATTTCAAGCAAACAAGTTCTGACATTTTGGTGTACTGGGATTTTTGATGATGGTGGTGCTACTGGTACTCCAAGCATCGTATTTGAAGTGAATGATGTTGAGCATGTGGTTACTCCTGGAGCAGTTCGTAAAGCTCTCCACTTACCAGAAGGCTGTACATTCTCAACAGCGGAGGACCCTGTTCTACAGCAGCTCATGGCCAGTTTGGGTTATGAGAAGAGTTTGGGCAAGCTTGGACAGTTGAAAAGGGTAAATATCAGGAATAAATAGAGCTTTTTCTTCGATTGTATCACTAAGGCATTCGCCAATAAGTGCTCCAACTTTGATGCCATTCCAATTATGAGTCAGCAAATCGGGTATGCTCTTATTCATCAAACTCACTTTGATTTTTCAAGTGTTGTGCTAGGTTTCATAGGGGATAGGATGACAGAAGATAGGAATGTAGTGTACTTTGCTAGATTCTGTCAGCTTATATATAATTTCTGTTGTACTGATGAGCGCCAACCTACCACTGATTTAATTTCACCCCTTAAGCTTGCAAAGAGGTCTTTTAATGATTTGTTAAATGCTGACATTAAGAAGAAAGTGGTTAGATCCTTACAGATACCTCAATCTGTAAAACAGATTCTTGTAAATGTTGATCCTCAAACCTACACAGCTGTTTACCCTGATGTTCAACCCACCAGCACATCCCAGCCTCCACAACAACCATCAGAACATACCACTTCTCAACCTCAACCTACTCAACCCTCCATCAGAACATATTTCAAACCATCACAGACATCTCAACCTTCACCATCAGCACATCCTGTGAGGCCTTCATCTTCCAAACCTAAGAGGACAAAGAGTGTACCTCAGACACAACAGAAGAGAAGGAGGATTGTTCTGAGGGATGAGTCAGACAATGAGGAATGGGTTCCAGTGTCAGAACCTGTTGTTGTAGAAGCTGAGAAGGTCTCTTCTCATAAGGATAATGGAATTGGGAGTTCTAGGCCCCTAAAAAGGCTTAGAAAGCTAAATTCTGATGATGCAGCTCCTACAGTCTCCTCAAAAGCTAAAAGAATTAAAACATTAGCTAAAAGGCCTGCAGATTTTGGTAAAGGACTGGAAGCAGCAGCTAAGGAAGGGGATCGGGAATCTCTGATCTCACAAGACCCTGTTGAAGCTAACAATTCTCCAAGTGCTGATCCAGATCTTCATGCAACTCATCACTCTCCACTTCATAAGCCAGAAACAACTCATATTCCCACACCTCCAGTATCTCCAGTACATGTTGATAACCAGGGGCCAAGTGATGAAATTGATATCCATAACTTGGAAGTGCCTCAGGTTTTGTACTTAGAAGCTCCACCTACTCAAATCACTCCACCAACAACACCACTTCTTGATGCTGATTTTAATCCAGAATTGCCTACAACACCTTCTCTGCATCTAGATACTGAAGATCAGATTTTAGGTGAGCATCAGAATATGGATGTTGATCAGAACTTAGTTGGAGATCAGAACTTAGAGGATGATGTTGAAGCCTCCATAGCCTCTCATACTATTCTTTTATCAGAGGATGTTGATGATGCTGATTCTATAAGTTCTGATGCTGTTAATGATGAAGTTACTGGTGAAGTTGCTGCTACAAATGTAGATGCTGATGCAGCTGGTCCATCAGGACATGCACCTCAACAAACTGTTCATAAAGCTGAGATAGTCAAGAAGTTTGTTACAGGGGAAGCACCAGTACCTTGGAGTGAAACTCCTAGAGGAAAGGAGTGGACTAAAGAATGGAACTCAGTTAGTTTTGTTCCTTCTGAAAAGATTCTTGTTGAGCATCTTGCAAAAGCTGATGAAATGCTGATAAATGATGATTTCAAGACGCAGCTGAGAGTAACTGCATTGAGTACAAGGCACCTTCAAGGTCAACACTCAATAACTCATGACAAGGTGAATAAAATTCAAGAAAACTTGATCCAGCAAGATATGAATCTGAAACTTGAAAAGAAAAGGTTTTTCCAACCTACCTTTGACAGAATTGCCTACATTGAGAAAACCCAAGAGAAGAAACAGTCTCAGATTGATGAAATTTTGAAGAATCAAGCTTCTCATCAAAATCAACTCAATGAGATCCAATCCTCAGTGGAATTTCTTGTCTCTCTTCTTTTACCTGCTGATGCCAAAAAGGGAGAGAAAGTAATTAAGTCCAAATGCAAACCTATTAAGACACTAAAGGGAAATGATGATGTGAAAGATGACCGGGGAAACTCTGGAATGGGTGGAGGTCATGGTCAAGGTAAAGGTTTTTCATCAAGTAAAGCTAGAACTACAAGTCAAAGAACAAGTTCTGATACTGGGAGAAGAATAAGTTCTTATACTGGTAAAAGGATAAGTTCTGATGAACTTCTGGAACTTGATGAGGAAATTTCAAGACAATTATTTTTGAAAGAAAATCCAGGATTGGACTTTGAGAGTCTAAAGGAAGAAGAAGCTAGACTTAAGTTAGAAAAAGTCAACTTCAAATCTGAAGCTTCTGTTGTTGAAAAGAAAATTCCTAAGGCTAAAGGCATTGTGATAAAAGAAAGGATAAATCCTGAGGCAACTAAGGCCAAATCACAAATGGAGATAGATCCAAGGTCCAAGGGCAAAGAAAAAGTTAGAGAACCTGTAAAGGTTTATGTGCCTGCTATGGATGAAGAAATATATGTTGAAGATGCTAATCTTACTCTGATTTCAAAGAAGATTTCTCAAACAACCTCTGACATGGCTCAAGTTGTTCAAAGTCAAGATATAGTAAGTTCTGATATGACACTGAAGCAAGCAACCTCTGACATAGCTCAAGTTGACTTGATATCAGAAGATAAGTTAAAGGAAACCTCTAACATTGCTCATGTTGAATCCTCAAAGTTACTCCTATCAGGATTCACCAAAGCTAAATAGACTCAACCTTTAAAGGCTGCAGCAAGTGATTTTGAAGCAAGAGTTGTTACATGAAAGGAAGCAAGAGATAAATCTGGATTGGGTAGTGCTAATGAAAGAAGAGTACAGAACACAACCAATGATCCAACTTCCTTAAGTGAACTAGGTGTTGGAGCAACTCCTGAAAGATTGAATCAGCTTGAATCTGTACAGATGGTTTACCATACATTCTTGAAAGAACACATCTTGTTATACTTTATGACAGATGGAAGGGTTTACTATATTAGGCAGAATTCTATACCACTGAAGTATTATGAGAAACTAGAACATGTTCTATTCTTACTTCAAGTGAAGAACAGATTAACATATGGTGCTGCAAATTATTTGAAGACTCAAATTCAGAGACAGAAGAAGCTTTATTCTGTAAAGTCTGACAGCACATACTGTCCTAAGTACAGAGATCATAAGGGTGATATTGTTGAAATGAAGCCTAACTCTGTTAAGATTATAACTACCTTTTTGGGTTATAAGGCTGTGGAATTCAATATTGAGTCTGACAAGGCATATTTGATCAGACTAGATCAGGACATAAGAAAAGAAAAAATAAATGATCTCAGGGCTGCTATCTTTCAAATTGGTGAAGATACAGTTGAATTGAAGAATGCTAAAAGGAGGATGATTGATGAACTTAAATATGCTGAGAGATGTTTGTTAAAGAACTATCTCAGAACAACTCCTGACATCAAAGAGATTAGTAATTGAAGCCAAGTCAAGATCTACAACTGCTCAAATTCTGATGTGTATACAGACTGAAGTTATTATCAGAAGTTAAAGATGGTAAAGCTTTAAGGACTGTAAGTTGTAGTTATCTAGTCAAATTCTCATGCATTTGTACTTAATGTTTTTGACATCATCAAATATCTGTTAAACTTGTATATTATGCTAATTTACAAGTTGGGGGAGATTGTTAGATATATTTGATAATGTCATGTCTAATATGATTTGTGTATAGTTTTCAGATCTTACTTAAACAGGACAAATCAGTACTTAACTGGAAAGCAGCACTTATACTGAAGTCAGAACTTAAGTTGTCAGAACTTAAGTTATCAGGAGATATTTATCAGGAGATAATATCAGGACTTAAGGAGACTTTCAGATAAGAAAGACGGCTGATTGAAAGGAAAGAAAATCAAGACAAACGCAAGAAGAGATATGCATGAAGAAGGAATTCTATGAAGAATAGAATACTTGGAAGAAAAGATGACTAGTTGATATATTTTAGGAAGCAGAATTATATTCCATATCAATTAGCGATTATATTGTAACTATGTAGTATATAAACACAGACATAGGGTTTACACTATATGTGTTATCATTATCGAGAATAATATTTATTGTAACCCTAGCAGCTCTCGTGATAATTTGTTCATCACTTAGAGAGAATAGTTCCATATTGTAACAGAGTTTAATAAAGTTTGTTTTCTGTTACTTGTGTTCTTTTAATTCGATTTGATTGTGATAAACACTGTATTCAACCCCCTTCTACAGTGTGTGTGACCTAACATGCAAGAACACCTCAACAAATTGGTGTGGTTGAGAGGAAAAATAGAACTCTAGTTGAATCTTCCAGAACAATGTTGCAAGATGCCAATCTACCAACAAGTTTTTGGGAAGAAGTTGTGAATACTGCATGCTATACTCAAAACAAATATTTGATCAACAAAAACCATGACAAATCACCTTACTCAATCCTATCAAAAATAAAGCCTATTGTGAAGCATCTACATTTGTTTGGAAGCAAGTGCTTTGTGCTAAAAGATAACTCTTAATATGTGGAAAAATTTACCTCTAAAGTTTTTGAAGCAATTTTTCTGGTATATTTATTGAAGAGAACTGCCGACAGAGTTTATGTGCTTGAACAGAAGAAAATTATGAAAAGCACAAATGTGACTTTTAATGATGACAAGTGTCCAGGTTTGGAATACCTTGAGGAAAATCAAGTTGAAACTTTAAAGTTTGAAAATCTCAATATTGACAGTGATTTTGATGATGATGCTGAGATCAACACAGAAAATAGAATAGAGCAAGAAATAACTGAACAAGTGATTCATGAAAATGAAAATTCTAATCAAGAAAGAATTTCATCTGAGTTTGATGGCATAAACTCATGGGGAGAAGAAGATGGTGCTTTTGTAAGCAGGGCTGTCAAAAAAATTTGAAAAATCTGATATTCGTCCGAAAAATCCCCATTCATATCTGAAATAAAGCGGATATTATCAATATCTGAAACAAAGCGGATATTATCCGTATTCGAATCTGACGATTGCAGATACGAATACTGATATAGGCATATTCATATTCGATAGTATTTGAATCCGAATAAATATATTATATTTATATATTTATATAATTTAAAATTTATTATATTAAATTTATAGTGTGTGTATATGTATATAAATACATAAACACACACACATATATATATAAATATTATGTTTATAGAAATTTTATATAATTGTAAAAATATTGACATATATAAAAAATTATTTGAGTTCAACAATTTAAAATTAACAAATATAATGTAAATATGAATAAAAATTAATTTTTGAATAAATTAAAATAGGATTAAATCGCTCTATCTCTTATTTTAGTTTTTAAAAAATGAAATTATAATTTTTACCGTATTTTTTTCAATTTTTTATGAATTTTAATATAAAAATAAGAAAATCTAATTGAAAATCGGATTCGGTTCCAGATATTATCCATATCCAGATAGTATCCATCGGATCCAGATTCATATATTATTCTTTAAATATGTTACATATTGAATTCTCAATGATCAGAAGAAGCTCAGGATCTGGCTGTTTGGTGTCAGCAGTATTTGATGTGTCGTCGGGATTTGACACATCATCAGCATTTGGATGTCATCAGTATTTGGAGACAGTCAGCTTAGAAGATTTGTTCTGTTCCTTGTATTGTGGAGTAGATATATTTTACGTCTGAGTTATAGGACTTTATCTATTCAGTTGAAGATATGTATCAGTTTTAGTTAGCTTTTCATAATGCATATCTTAGATTGATTTGTTGTAGCTATGTAGTATATAAACACAGTTTAGGTCATCACTTAGGGTATCGATATCGAGTATCATTCGACCTAGTAGTTCTCAAGAACATCAGTATTTCTTGAGAGAATTTTGTAACAATTTGTTGTGCATATGTTGTGTACTTGATGATTTCATTAAAGAACACCTAAGTAGATTTTACTTAGTGAAATAATGTAGCACTCGACGGATAAGAATTATAGTCCCGACGGATAACTCATTATAGTCCCGACGGATAATGACTTATTATTAATCGAGTGAGTAGCATATGTAATAATGAGACTGTAGCACATTTTTGCATACACCTTTGTATAGATTCTGTAGTAGCATATAAGTCATGTTGACTTTAACTAGATATGCAGAATGGGTTGATTAATTATACATAAATGATGTCTTGTAATTCTGCATAAGTGAAATGAAGTCAAGTGCCAAAATAGCTACCGACGAATGATTAACAAAGCCATCGACGGATGATCAAATGGCTATCAACGGATGTTTAATATAGTAGTCGACGGATGATCAATGAAGCCATCAACGGATGATCATAAGTCGACGGATGATCATGTACCCAACGGATAAAGAATTCAAACATCAGTTGACAGTGACAACTGGTCACATGCGTCGAGATGTATGCAAAAAGGAATGAGGAAGCCTATTAACTGGGTAATAGAGAACAAAGTAGCAAAGCATCAAGACTGATAGTTTTTATGATGATTCTATCTTTTGACTTTGTAATCTTGGTAATATATAAACCAAGAAGTAGCAAATAGAAACAGGATCTGAGATACAAAAAAAAAGTGAGAAATCTTTGTAAGCAGAATTATTAGCATTTCTCTGCATTCTCAGTAGTTCAAATTTGTAAGCAGCTGTGAGCATTCTTGCACATAGAGTTCTCTCGATATAATATATATCTCTGGTGGAATTGTTTAAATCCACCAGAAAGTTTTTAAAGACTCTTGTTTTTAATTACTTATGTTTTGATTCAATTAAGTTTTTATTCCGCATTGTGCTAATCAAAACACTTATATTAGTATTCGAGTTTGAACATTTTTATTTTAAGAAAAAGGTTCAAGAATTCCATTCAACCCCCCTTCTGTAATTCTTGCTATATTGTTAAGGGACTAACACCGTTTTTAAAACATTTATACAATTGTATCCAACCCCCTTGAAACAATTGTATCTTCACTGGGAAACAATTGGTATCAGAGCTCACTGATAAAATTACAATAAAAAATGATCTAAACATGTCTCTGAACAAGTATGAAAGTATTAAAATTCCCATTTTGAAAAAGACTGAATATCCTACATGGAAGGTGAAGATGCTCATGCACCTCGAAGCTACAAATCCAGATTATCTCGACGTGATTAATGATGGACCATACATGCCAACAAAACTGGTGCCTGCAACTCCTACTGTTGCTGAACACCATCATCTAAAGGAGAAGAGTTAGTGGACACCAGAAGAGAAAGTAGATGTGCTGAAAGATGCAAAGGTAAGAAACATTTTGCATAAGAGTCTTGATTCTGTGATGTCAAACAGGTTTATAGCCTACAAGACTGCCAAAGAGATCTGGGATGCTCTTGAAACTCAATGTCAAGGAACCATGGCCATCAAGAAGAACAGAAGGGCTGTTTTGATTCAAGAATATGAACACTTTGAGGCCAAGCCTGATGAAAGTATCACTGACATATATGACAGATTTCTGACCCTGCTCAACAATCTGTCTTTGGTGGGAAAGTTGTATGATCGAGAGGATTCAAACACCAAGTTTCTGAGAGCCTTGAGTGAAGAATGGGAGACTCAGACTTCAATCATACGACATCAGTATGATTTGGAAATAATTACTCTGGATGAAGTCTATGGCATGCTGAGAACTCATGATTTGGTAGTCCAGCAAAGGAGGGAGAGGAAAAGTAGCAAATGGAAATCTGTTGCTTTGAAAGTAAATGATAAAACTTCAAAAGAAAAGTCTGTTAGAGTTGTAAGAAAGAAGAACAATTTTTCAGAATCAGATACTGATGATTTATCATCAAATCCTGATGATGATACTGATTCTGAAGCTGATTAGAACATGACAGATTCTGATGTCATGCAAATGGCCGCATTGTTGGTTAAGGGATTCAGGAGGATGCAATTCAGGAAGTCTAAGAACAACAGAAGCTTCAGGAAAAAGTTCACTGGAGGTGAAAGGAAGTCAACTGAAAGAAAAGATGGAAAGGACTCTAAAGCTGGAAAGGTAGACAGGACAAAGATCAAGTGCTACAACTATGATGAACCTGGTCACTTTGCCACATAGTGCAAGAAAATAAAGCATGATAGAGGGAAGAACAAAGCCCTGATCACATCAGGATGGACTCCTCTGATTCTGAAAATGAAGACACATGCTATGCACTGATGGCTAGTCTTGATGATTCTGCTTCCTCTGAGTCTAAGGTACCAACTTCCTTCTTCTCCTTTGATCTGAGTTGAAATCTATTCTTAAATCTCTGCATGGTAATTTTAATAAGACTCTAGAAAATGATAGACTTATAACTGAAATTGAGATCTTGAAATCAAGGAATGTACAGTTAGAGTCTAACTTAATAAATCAGAATGATTTGAAGAAAGAATGTGAGAGAGCTAAACATACTGTAAAGATCCTTGAGGTTATATACAGTATGTTAGAAAATGATTTAGAAAATGAGAGGAAAACCCTTAAAGCCTCGACTGATTCAGGAAAAAAGGTTCATGAGATGATCTCAAAGAAAAACTGGAAAGAATGCCTAGGCTATAAAGATGGAGTTAAAGATGTTGACACTGAAAATAAAATTTCCCTTAAGACTCTTGTTAAGTTCATCTCTACAGAAGCTGATGAACCCAAATCCATCTTTGAAAAGGGTTCAACATCAGTATCACAAGAAAAATTGGTAAGTAATAAATCTCAAATAAAGGAGAGCAAGGAAACCATTAAGTCTGTTAAGAAACAAAAGAACATAGGATTTTTGTCAGCAAGAAAATTGAAAAAGAAATTATCAGAGGTTACTAACAAACCTCAAGTAAAAAGTCCTAAAAGAAACAGGAATGGTAAGCAAGGCATTTCTAATGATTCAAATTACAAGGTTGTTCCCAATGCTCCTAGAAAAACTTATTTTAACTATGGAAATACTAATCATCTTGCTATTGATTGCAGGAGGCGTAAGAAATTGAAAACTGCTATTCCTGAGTCTGATGTTAGGGGTAGATCAGTATTTTATAAACCATAAAATCCTTGTTTTCATTGTGGTAGTAGTTGGCATTCGATTTACACTTGCAGTTCCTATCATAAATTGTATCACAACTATTATGAACCTTTTCCTAAATTTAATAAAGTTGCTTGTGTGCTTAATTCTTTTGGTTCTACTAAATCTGCTTCTGACAAGATAAATCCTGACAAAGGAAAAACTGTCAGAAGTACTCCTGACACACAAAGGCTTAAGTTGTCCAAAAAGAGGGCCCAACAAGTGTGGGTCCTTAAGAATCCTTCTAATTAATTATTCTTCTGATTGCAGGGTAACAAGAAAAATACACTTGTCTTGGATAGTGGATGTTCAGGACACATGACTAGAAATAAATCCCTGCTATTAGAATTTGAGAAGAAGGCTGGCCCAGATGTATCTTATAGAGATGGAAATGTAGGACACACTCTGGGATATGGCAACTTGATAATTGGAAAGGTAGCAATAGAGAATGTAGCTCTGGTGGATGGACTGAAGCATAATCTTCTGAGCATCAGTCAAATCACTGACAGAGGTTATCATGTGGTATTCTATGACTCACACTGTGAAGTTGTTTATAATAAGTCAAAGAAAATTGTCTTGATAGGATACAGATATGGTAACATATATGAAGCAAGGCTACATGAAAGTCTTGAAAAGGAAGCTACTTGCCTTATCTCTAAGGCATCAGTAGATGAGAGATGGAACTGGCACAAGAAGCTCTCACATCTCAACTTTAATTCAATCAATGAACTTGCCAAGAAGGAGCTTGTAAGAGGATTACCAAATATGCTATACTCATCTGATGGTCTTTGTGATGCTTGCCAAAAGTCTAAACAAAGAAGAGTATCTTTCAAAAGCAAAACATAATTCTCTATTTCTGAGCCATATCACATGCTACACTTGGACCTCTTTGGACCAGTGAACATAATGTCCATCAACAAGAAAAGGTACACACTCGTAATTGTTGATGATTTCACTAGATATACTTGGGTTTATTTTCTACACAGGAAGGATGAAACTCCAGAAATTCTTCTAGACCACATAAGGCAAAATGAAAATGGATCCATTCATAAGATGAAAATTCTGAGAAGTGATAATGGCACTGAATTCAAGAATTCAAAAATGGAGAAATTCTGCAAGTACAGAGGCATAGAAAAAAAATTCTCAGCTTCTAGTACACCTCAACAAAATGGTGTTATTGAGAGGAAGAAAAGAACCTTGATTGAAGCTAGCAAAACTCTGCTAGAAGAAGCAAAACTACCCACTTACTTTTGGGCTGAAGCGGTAAACACAACATGTTATACTCAGAATATCACTCTGATAAAAAGACATGGTGTTACTCCTTATCAGATGCTGAAAGAAAAGAAGCCCAGTCTCAAACATCTTCATTTATTTGGATGTAAGTGCTTTGTTTTGAGAACTCATACTGATCTGCTAGGAAAGTTAGAATCAAAAGTTGATGAAGGAATTTTTGTTGGATACTCACCATCAAGAGCATATAGAGTTTTCAATATGAGAACAAACACTGTAGTTGTATCTATAAATGTATCTTTTGATGATAAGAAGATTCTTGGTTTTGAAGAAGACACTCATGAAAGTCTAATCTTTGAAAATGAAGATGCATTGTTGGAATCTGGATCAAACTCTAATAAACTGTCAAATCCTGATGATCCAAATCCTGACACTCCTTCAGATTCTGAAGATAATCATTGTACCAATGAACCTGCACATGTTGAGGGGGAGCAATAGCAAGGGTCAGCTGATGGTACTAACACTGAAGAATCATCTCAAGGTTCTTCTCAATCAATTCTCTCAGAATCCAATGTTAATTCAACATCAGATGAACATGAGTCATGTCCCAATATTTCATCAGGAGATAACACAATAGATACAGGGGGAGCCTCAAATGCATTTGATAAGGCATACAATTCAGGGGGAGCATCCAGCTCCAAAAGGACACTTCCAAGTACCAGAAAATGGACTAAAGATCATACTCCTGATCTGATCATTAGACATCCTGATGATAATGTAAAGACAAGAAGTGCAACTCAGAATGAATGTTTATATCATAATCTACTTTCAAAAGAAGAGCCAAAGAAAGTAGAAGATGCACTCAAGGATGCAGATTGGGTCATGGCTATGCAAGAAGAATTGAATGAGTTTGAAAGAAATGAAGTATGGAAGCTGGTGCCTAGACCTAAGAACAGGTCAATTGTAGGAACCAAGTGGGTCTTTAGAAATAAGACTGATTCTGATGGTACAATCATCAGAAACAAGGAAAGATTGGTGGCTAAAGGTTATTCCCAACAGGAAGGTATTGACTATGATGAGACATTTGCTCCTGTTGCTAGGTTGGAAGCAATCGGAATCTTCTTAACATATGTTCCTCACAAGAAGTTTAAAGTCTTCCAGATGGATGTCTAGAGTGCATTTCTCAATGAAGAACTTGAAGAGGAAGTCTATATTAAACAACCACCAGGATTTGTGGATCCTAAACATCCTGGCTATGTTTACAGACTTGATAAAGCACTCTAGGACTGAAGCAAGCACCTAAAGCATGGTATGAAACCCTTGCTCAGTTTCTACTTGAGAGTGGATTCAAAAGAGGTACAATAGATAAAACCTTATTTTATCTAAATAAATTTAAAGATTTGCTTTTAGTTCAAATTTATGTGGATGATATAATTTTTGGATTCAACTTATCAAATACTGTGTGATAAGTTTTCAAAGTAATGCAATCAAGATATCAAATGAGTATGATGGGAGAGATGAGCTATTTCCTAGGCTTGCAAATTAAACAGACTGATAATGTCATCTATATTAATTAGTCCAAGTACACAAAGAATCTACTGAAGAGGTTTAATATGCAAGAAAGTGCAACTGCGAGTACTCCTATGGCAACTGCTACAAAACTTGATCTTCATGAAGGTACAACAGTTGATATCACAAGCTACAGAGGTATGATTGGTTCTCTTTTATACCTAACTTCTAGTAGGCTAGACATTATGTTTTCCACATGTCTGTGTGCAAGATTTCAGGCAAATCCAAGGGAGCCACATCTAATTATAATAAAGAGAATTTTCAGATACCTCAAGGGTAATGTTTCACTTGGACTTTGGTATGCAAGGGATGCTGATTTTGCATTATGTGGTTACTCAGATGATCAGATGCCAGTAGGGTCTTTGTAAAAAATCAAGAAATCCATTGATCAATATCCTGATGACTCTGTTGCCACTACTGGAACCAAGGAGCCAACTATTGATGCTAGTGCTCTGCTCGACAAGCTTCCAGTAATTAAAGCAAATGCTGAACTCAAGACAACTGCAAAGAGCCAGTTGAAAAGAAAAAGTGAAGACGTAGTTGGATACATTAGAAAGAAGAAGAAGACTCAACCTCTTGCTAAGGATGTTAGTACACAAGAACCTAAGTCTAAAAGGGATTTAGCAACTGCAACACATCCAGTCACACAAGAACCATCTTCTCAAAGGGAAGATGCAGACACCGAGGCTACACAAATCATTGTTAATATTGCTCAGAGTGATCTTCTTGCTGAATCTGTTCAACTACTACATGAAAAGCAAACTCATCAGGAAATACTGTCAAAGGTGGATGCAATCATAAATGATCCTATTTTTGAGAAGAGCACACAAGAACCTTCACCAAGCATTGCTGAAGCAACTCACATTTCTCAGACTCCACAAGAACCATCAGTTTAAAGTACTGATGTTGGTCTCTCATCTTCTCCTGAAAGATCAAATCCTGATATTACAATAGCTCCTACTCAGATTCATCCTTCAACTGAACTAGCTACTACTGATGATCCCTTACTGATTGCTAGTTTGGAAAAGCATCCTGATGTGCTGTTTGTTCCTCCACTATCCTCACTTCCACTTGAGGACTCACCTTTAGGTATTGCTAACTTCTTCATATATTCTCATGTTTGTATGATTATAAATAATCTCTTCTTTAAGGTTACCTCTATTTATATGACAAGCATACAACTCTTCTCAGCCATCTCTTATTTCTTTGCTAAATGTATGATTGAGCTTTTCTATGAGACTGTGTGAAAATATCATATAAAAAAAAAATTTTGAGTGGCAGTCTCCTGTACTGGTAAAAGGAGAGGTAGCTTTGAGACAAGAATCTTATAAGTTGTTTTTACTTATAAAGTTTCTTCTGTGAGAACAATATTACTCTTAAAAGTAATATTTTATGTGAGAAGTAATGAGATCACTTGAAAAGAACAGAGAGATTTAGGTGTTACCATGTTTCTGTTTCAGGATCTCATCAGCCACAGGCATCTCTTGCAAAGGATTTGGCTAAAGGCAAGGCAATTCTGCCTGATTCTGTAAATTCTTCTGATGGGTTGTCTGATTCTGATAATGACAGTGATGCGGATGATTCTGACATAGCTCAGCTTAAGACTGTAATTGATGCAGCTAAGAAGTCCAATGTTGGTTCTTCTTCGCAATTCAATGCAAATCCTTCTTATTATAATGCAGAATGGGATTATAAATGGAAACTTGCAAATACTTATATCTCATATGTTGTTGGCCTGCAATATATTCATCGTGCCTATGATAAAATTCAAACTCCTGAACAGAAGTTGCATCTTAAGGCCTCCGGTATTTCTGTTAAAGGAATTCACTCTGACCTTGATGAAATGAAGAAGTCTCATGCTGCTGTTAAGGAGAAAATTGATGGATTTTTGCTTCACACACCTACCTCAGCTGAATTCAAAAGTGTGAAAATACTATCATAGATGTTTTTGAATCTCAACACAGGATGGCCTCTAGACTTTCCTCCTTAGAAGACAAGGTCTCTTCTATAGGTGACAAACTGGATGCTCTGTTTTCTCTTCTTTCGAATACTGATGCTAAAAAGGGGGAGAAGATAGTTGCTACAAAATGTACACCGGATTCTATTCAAACAAAGGATAAAGATATTGATGATGATGGTGATAAGAATAAGATTCTAGTTACAGATGTTCAAATTGCTTCTACTGCTCAACAACCTCAACATCTCAAGAAGACTGGTTCTTTAGGACAAAGGAAGTCTACTAGTACTCATAAGGCCAAGCACAAGACTACTGATGGTGCTCCTGAGAATGATGATGTTACAATCTCTAATTTAGCATATGCTAAGGGATTATTCTTTCCTTACAGGCATAGGGAAACAGCTGAAGAGATTTTCTTGTACTACAAAGATAAGAGGTTTGAGAAAAAGAATGCTAGGAGTGCTCTTGGGTATATAACTTAAGAATTTCCTGATCTAACACCTGAAGAAGCAGTTATGCAACAAAAGGAGTTAATGGCTCAAATTGAAGCTGAAGCTAACACTTCTAAAGGAAGAGGAAAAAGAGGTGGGAGATCTACAAGAGCTAGAGGAAGAGGAGGAAGAGGAAGAACTTCTAAATCAAGTCAAGTGACTGCATTTAACTCTACTTTTCAGAATTTTCCATTCAGAGAAGGTTATGTTCCTGTACAAGGACATGAAGGAGATGAAGAAGTTCAGATGGCAGAAGAGATAATTATTCAAAGAAAGAAAAGATCAGCCACTGACATTGATCAAGCTGATACAGCAAATCAGAATGTAACTCCTGATACAGACACAAATCCTGAGGTAAAAACAGATCCAGATACTATGAACCTGATAACTGATTTTGACTCTGATGAAAAAGTGATCGAAGCATTAAATGATTCAGCCTTTACTACAGTAATCACTCATCATATTTCAGAGGTTGATCAAAAAGAAAAGATTGATAGAAGAAAAGCTGATCAAGCATGCAAAGAATATTTGCAGAGAGTTTTAAAATCAAAGAGGGAGTTATGGCATAAAGCAAAAGGGAAGATTCATGATATGTCTACAAGTTATGCTTCTTTCAGCAAGACGGATAGAAGATGGAAAGACATTGATACATTCGATTATCCTAAAGGGTTCAAGCATGTTGAATTTGTGTCAGCGGGGTTAAGAGATTCTATTTCAGAACAGGAAGATGTTGATAAGTCCATCAAGAAACCTTCTTGGGTGGAATACAATGAAAAACTGAAACTTGTCAAATCTCGAACCAGAGGAGGCATTGGTCATTCTGATATGGAGATTCTAAGATCTGATATGCTGGATACAAATACTCTGACTGAGAATCTTGGTAAAAGAATTTCTCCTTCACATCTTGAGAAAGTTGAAGCTGTGAAAATTGTTTATAGAAATATAAATGATAATGATGTCAAAGAAGAGATTCTGTACTTTTTCAGGGATGGTAAAGTAAAGAGCTTTACATTGCAGCAACTCTTAATGAAGACTGTGACATAATTAAAATACATTCACTATCTTCTTAGAGTTGAGAACAGTGTTACCAGAAATTGGTCTTCTATGATACTTGAAGTCATCAGAAGAAGAGTCATGACAAAAGATGATAAATATAATGGTGATTATGTTCCTGAGTACAGAACTTATACTAGTCAAGAAATGAAGATGAAAAAGGGAGCTGTAGTGCTACAAGTTTTTCTCAACAGTCCTCAGTTATCCTTCAGTCCTGATCATGAAGATGTCAGTCTAAGCTTCATGTTGATTGGTGATCTTGAGACAAACAAAAGCTCAATTTCTAAGTTAAGATCAGCCATCTATCAGCTTGGAGAAGACACTGAAGAGAAGAGAGAGTTGAAGAAAAAGCTTGTCAAAGTCTTACGAGACAAGGAGGAAGAAAGATTGAAAAACTTTCTGGAAACAACTGTCAGTTATCTGAAGATACTGAAGTAAGCTTTACTCCTTGTACATTTTGTAGATTGGTTTTGGCATCATTGAGAATGGAATTTGTGCTTCATTACATTAAGCATAAATTGGGGGAGATTGTTACATATTGAATTCTCAATGATCAGAAGAAGCTCAGGATCTGGCTGTTTGGTGTCATCAGTATTTGATATATCGTCAGGATTTAACACATCATCAGCATTTGGATGTCATCAGTATTTGGAGACAGTCAGCTTAGAAGATTTGTTCTATTCCTTGTATTGTGGAGTAGATATCTTTTACATCTGAGTTATAGGATTTAATCTATTCAGTTGAAGATATGTATTAGTTTCAGTTAGCTTTTGATAATACATATCTTAGATTACTTTGGTGTAGTTGTGTCGTATATAAACACAGTCCAGGTCATCACTTAGGATATCGATCTCGAGTATCATTCGACCTAGCAGTTCTCAAGAACATCAGTATTTCTTGAGAGAGTTTTGTAACAGTTTTTATCAGATATATAAAAAGCTGTTATATTTTATTACTTGTTCGCAACATTTATACATTGTATCCAACCCCCTTCAACAATTGTATCTTCATTGGGCAACAAAATATTTCCGGTTTGGATACGGATACGAATTTTTGGATCCGAATACGGATATAGGCAGATTCGTATATGAATTATCCGTTTGAGAGCCCTATATGCAAGTCATGCCAATGGTGGGAGCAATTCTAGTCAACAAGATCACATCATGAAATGATATAGAAGTCATGTAGTATCCCGACTTTATTTTATTTGAAAATACATAAATTATATATATTTTGAAGAGTATTATTATATTTTCTTCCTTCTCAAAAATTTATTATTGTGGAATGTTGGTTTGCCTTAATAGCAAGGCTCCCATAAATATTTAACTAGGGAAGGGGTTCCTAAAATATTTAATTATCGAGTCCCCAAGGAAAAAGTGGATATGGGCCTCAATTTTCTTTATGTCTCAATGGGAAGGGGATGAAATTTTAAACTGTGCTTGGCCCAAAACAAAATTTTGAACAATATTCGACCCAGTTGATATCAGGTCAAATGTTAATTGGGATTGACCAAGTAGCCAAGCTCAATTTTTAGTTGATAGGCTGTAAAGCATAATGTAATGTAACATGTAATCGAGGATTTATAACTCAACATGAAAACACAAACAGATAAACAATATTAAACTACGAAGCACATGAACCCTACAGATGAAGACAGGATAATCATAAAGAACCAAATTATGCAATTGACTCTTCAAGTCATCTAAGAGATCATGGGAAGAAGTTCATTGTAATGTTCAAGCAACCATGAAGAATAAGACAACAATGGACTTTAAGCATCAGTTACATGAATTGATTCCAAGTGTTACAGATCAAGGGTTAAGTGAAAGAAGCAATGGATAAACACCAATCTCTATTAGCTCAGAAACATAAGATATATTAAATTAGGATTCTCTCAATGCTAGTTGTTTGTGAACCAGACTAGGGCACCAAACATCAGTATTCAAGAAATAATTATGATTCAGTTACCAAAGGAAATGTTGATACATTGAAGAATGGTTTGACAAGAGAAAGAATATTCTAAGTCATGACAGTCCTCTCACAGGTTGCTATAGAAGTGTACAAAGACTATGGTCACCACAGAACTGGTCGCCATAGAGAATTTCTCTAAGGCACCACAGTGGTCGCCATAGAGATTCTCTAAGGGACCAGTGGTCGCCATAGGCTCTAGTCGCCACAGAAGAAACCTCTGTTACTACCTGGTCGCCATAGAGCCTTAATTGATACACAGAACTTTAAGTGGATCACTTGGTCGCCATAGAGGTTCTCTTGGTCACCATAGAGGTTCTCTTGGTCGCCATAGAATTCATATGGTCTCCATAGAAGTTCACTGGTCTCCATAGAGCATATGCAGTCGCCATAGAGCTCTATAGAGACACTGGTACCCATAAAAGCTTGCCCTGGTCTCCATAGAAGAGTTGTATTCATTGATTTTAATTGCAGCAAAGTTAAATGGAATGTGTGGACACAAACTTGCCACCTGTCCATTGAATTTGGAAGTCTACAACAGAAGCTGAATGAATGTAATTCAATTCAGTTATCTTCTTCAGCAAACACAGAAATTTTACGAGAGCTTCATTAAAGCTTCACATTTATTATCCTTGTAAACATACTGTTATGCTGCTGAACTTATTGTAGCTAATCAGTACCTTGATTAGATTGTAGCAACCTTAAGGTTTATATTAATAAAACGATATATTCCTCGAATTGTTTTGTGTTATTTAAATTCTGTACTTTTAACGAAGAACTTGAAATGAACCGAAAAAGATTGTAGGTATCGTATTCAACCCGCCCTTCTACGATACTTTGGGACTAACAATTGGTATTAGAGCTTGTTGATTGACATACAAATCAAGATCCGGAGAAAGAAACAAGTTCTTGAAAAAATTTCTTGAATTTTTTAATTTTCAAAAATTCTCATTTCTTGAAATTTTTGAACTTTAAATAATTTAATTCCGCCAAGATGATGAACAACCAAAGAATTGGAAGCATAAATGTTCCCCCATTTGATAGAGATAATTACAACTTATGGAAGAAAAAGATGATGTTGTTTATGAAAGCTTTGAATCCACTTTACGTTGGGATATTACTGAATGGCCCTTATGTTCCGATGGAAGTAGTTGCTGAATCCACAACCACAACTAGTGTGAGAATTCCTTCCTCATCCACTCCCAGGGATCCGTCTAAATATACGAAAACTGACAAGAACTTGATAAATCTGGACACAAGCCTTCAACTCATAATTGTGAAATCGACCGATAAAGATATGAGTCATCAACTTCTAGAATGTAACAGTGCAAAAGATATATGGGATACCATTGAGCTTTTGATGGAAGGTACATAAGAAGTCAAAGAAAACAGGATGGATATTCTGATGACTCAGTATGAAGCATTCAAACTTCAACCCGGAGAAGCATTATCTTCACTCTTTGAGAGATATACAAGACTGTTAAGTGAATTAAAGCTGCAAGGGAAAGTTTACCTTATACGAGAGTAAATAGAAATTATGTTGACGCTCCCAGTTCACCTAGAACAAAAGAACACTTCAATCAGGGAAATGGCAGATTTTATTACTATGTACGTGAAAGTGATCTATGGAAAGCTAAGAACACATGAGCTGGAGCAAGAGCAGAGAACCATTATCTATGGACCTGGTTCTATTGATAGTAAGAGTACGGCACTTGCAAAAACTACTGCACTCGTAGTTCATGAACCTGAAATTTAAGAAAGTAAGGTTGCACCCTCCTCAATAATTAAAGAAATTGTTGTAGCTGAAATTGCTCATGGTGAGACAGAGGATGAAAATGAGTTTTACACTCAGGAAGAACTTGAATAGTTGGAGGACAAATCTATGGCATACATGGCTGCAAAATTTAGTCATGTTAGATTCAGAAGAAAGCCCAACTATAAACCAAGGGGTTCATCAGGAAGATTTCAGAAAGGAAGCTACTCATCAGGGTCAAGCTCCAGAGGAGGCTACAAGTCAAGTTGGATAGACAAGAGCAAAACTAGATGCTACAACTGCAATGAGTTAGGGCACTTTGCATCTGATTGCAGAAAGCCCAAGGCAGCAAAATCAAATGACTCATATGAAAAGAAGGAAACTAATGAAGATTTGAAAAGGAAGAATGAGAAGCTGAAATAGAAGCTGAATGCTTATGTGGTGAAGGAAAAGGGAAGAGCATACATTGCTGAAGGAAAAAGCTGGGATGATACTGATTCGGATGAAGAGGAAGGGTACGTGAATATGGCTCTTATGGCAGACTCTGCAGAGGAATCATCACAATCATCTCAGGTTCCTGAACTTACCACTATAGATATGACTGTGTCTGAATACAAATCTATTGTGCATGAACTTACTTTAGAATTGTATAATGTTCATACAAGCATGTTTGCATATAAACTTGAAAATGATAAGTTAGTTCTTAAATCTGAGAGTTTAACCTCTAGGAATGAAGAACTAGAATTGCTTGTAGTTGGACTAGAAGACCTTAAGCAAAAGAATGAATATCCAGAGAATAAGGTTAAATGCAATGCAGACATAGAAGCCATTCTTAGAACCCAAATTGCTGACTTAGAAAAGAAGTTACAGGCGTTTAAGAATGCAGCTTTGACTCAGAAAGAGATAATAGATAGTCAAAGATTTAAATCTAAGACTTCAATAGGACTTGACTATTCTAAGCTGAACAGTAAGAAACATAGTGGTACATCTAAGATGAACATGTTTGTCTCAGAAAAGGTTCCATATGTTATTAAGGATGTTGTATCTCCGTTATTCACTGAGTTTGTTTCAGAACCTTTGGATGAAGTAAGTTTGCTAATCAATGAGGAATTGATTGCTGAAGATAAAGAGAAGAAAGAGGAATCCCCTAAGACACCTAAGGCTCCAGCTAGTAAAGCCAAATCCATAGCTGACCCAGGTAATAAGGTGGATAGTTTGGAACCTAACACACTTAAGAAACCATACCCCGTAGTTAACTCTAAGACTGGTGAGGGTTCTAAGGTTAAGACTAAGAAGAACATAAATGGCAAGGTAGATGTAAATAAGAAATCTGACTTTGCATCTTCCTCATCTGCATCTAGGAAGTTATGTAATAATTACAATTTTGCTGCGCACCTTACACATGCATGCACTAAAGCTAAAGCAAAATATGTTGCATCTTCCAGTATACCTGCCATGCCTAACATGCCTAGCTTTCATGAGCCCTGTGGTGTAGTTGGATGTATGCCATGTGCATTTGTTACCATGTCTAAATATTTTAAAGCTTTTCATGCAACTGCTAGCACTTGCACTGACACTAAGACAAGCATGGGTAATGAGCACACATAGGCTAAGACTATAGTACCTCCTGTCTCTAAGTTTAACATCTCTGATAAGACTAGCACTGAGAAGAAGTCAGTCAAAGTGAAAGCTAAGCCTGTCAATGTTTCATTTGTTGATACTGTTTCTATCCCTAAACCTTCAGGACCCAAGAAGTCTTGGGTACCAAAGTCTTCTTAATCAATCTGTGTTTGCAGGGTAAGGTAAGAAAGGAAAAGATCATGTGGATTATGTACAGTAGGTGTTCTAGGCACATGACAGGAGAAAAGTCCCTGCTCACAGGAGTGGTTGAGAAAGTTGGCCCTATAGTTACCTTTGGAGATGACAGCAAAGGATTTACGAAGGGATATGGAAATTTGGAAATTGGAAATGTCATCATTGAAAACATCTCTTTTATGGAAGGATTGAAGCATAATCTTCTGAGCATAAGTCAGTTTTGTGACAAGGGATACAATGTTGATTTCAGATCAGAAAGATGTTTGATCTCTCACTAGAAAGATGAGAAGCTTGCTTTATAGGGAGTAAGGAAAGGTAATCTGTATGTAGCTGACTTGAAGTCTATCTGTGATGGAGTAATCAGATGTTTCTACAGCAAAGCTTCATCAGAGCAAAGTTGATTTATGACACAAGAAGCTCTCGCACTTGAACTTCAAGACAATGAACTCTCTGGTCAAGAGAGAATTAGTGAGAGGACTACCCCAGATGGAATTCTGTCAAGAAGGACTCTGTGAAGCATGTGAAAAGGGGAAATCAAAGAAAGCATCACACAGAAGTAAGGAAATGACAAGCATAAATGAACCTCTTCAGTTGATTCACATGGATTTATTTGGTCCAGTGAATGTGTTGTCACTATCAAGGAAAAGATATGCTTTAGTGATGGTCGATGACTTCTCCAAATACACATGGGTATTATTCTTACAATCCAAGGATGAAGCATCTCAGCTGATAGTGGATCATATAAAGAAAATTGAGATGGAAGCGAAATTATCTGTCAGAAAGATTAGATCAGATAATGGGACAGAATTCAAGAATACATTTCTAAATGAATTCTGTACAGAGAAAGATATTTTGAGACAGTATTCAGCTCCAAGAACTCCTCAATAAAACGGAGTAGTAGAATGGAAGAATCGTACCTTGGTTGAAGCAGCAAGGACTATGCTAAGCGAATCAAGACTTCTTACCTACTTCTGGACTGAAGCTGTCAACACAGCGTGTTACACTCAAAATCGTACCCTGATTAATAAAGATCATGACAAGACTCCTTATGAGATAATGGCTGACAAGAAACCAACACTGAAATACTTTCATGTGTTTGGTGCTAAATGCTTTGTGCTGAAGGAAGGAAATGAGCATCTAGGAAAGTTTGATGCTAAGATAGAAGAAGGCATATTTCTTGGCTATTCTCTGGAATCTAAAGCTTACAGGGTTTATATGATTACTGATCAGAAGGTTATTGAAAGCATTAATATAACATTCGATGACACCAAGTTGGCAAGCCTGCAAAGAGAAAAGGATTCTGAATCTCTAGAATTTGAAAATCTATCAGATGATCCTTTGGAGATAATAGAACCTGAGATTGCTAGAACTACATGGCAATGCTGATTCAGGATTAAGTGGTGGTAATGGTGGAAACAATGATTATGATAATATACAGGAACACATTCAAGAACTACTACACCAAGATCAGAATCATCCATTCATAGTGACAACAACTCAGGGGGAGCAGGAAGAGCATCTATATTTCACACTCAACATCAGACTAAACAAGGGGAAACATCAAGATCATATCTGCCTCGTCAAAGAGTTTGGAACAGAGACCATCCCTTTGAGTTGATCATTGGTGATCCTGACACAGGAGTAAGAACTAGACATGCCACTCAAAATGAATGTCACTTTTCAGGGTTTCTTTCAGAAATGGAACCTAAGAAAGTGGATATGGCAATGGAGGATCCATATTGGGTTATTTCTATGCAAGAAGAACTCAATCAGTTTGAGAGTCAGAAGGTATGGAAGCCGGTACCCCGTCCAAAGAACAAGTCAGTGATAGGCACTAAATGGGTATTCGAGAATAAGCTAGATGAAGATGGCATTGTAACGAGAAACAAGGCCAGAGTGGTAGCTAAAGGTTACTCTCAAGAAGAGGGTATAGATTATGATGAAACCTACGCACCAGTGGCTAGACTTGAGGCAATCAGGATGTTTCTGGAATTTGCAGCACATTCAGAATTCAAAATTTATCAAATGGATGTGAAGAGTGCATTCCTGAATGGGGAGCTAGAAGAAGAAGTGTATGTAGAACAACCCCCAGGTTTTGAAGACATAAATCTGGCTGATTTTGAATACTTCATATTCAAAGCTCTTTATGGTCTTAAGCAAGCACCAAGGACATGGTATGACACTCTCTCTGAGTTTTTACTTGAAAATGGTTTTACTAAAGGTGTCATAGATAAAACTCTATTTCATAAAATACATAAATCTGATATGATATTAGTTCAAGTATATGTTGACGATATTATATTTGGTTCTACTAATGATGATCTTTGCAAGAGATTCTCTAAGCTAATGCAGATTAAGTACGAGATGAGCATGATGGGAGAGTTGAACTACTTCCTTGGATTACAAGTGAGTCAAAGGAAAGATGATATATTCATTTGTCAATCTAAGTATATCAGAGAACTTCTCAAGAAGTATAATCTGGAAGATTCAACTCCAGCAAAGACTCCCATACCAACAGCCTCCAAGCTTGATCAGAACAAAACTAGTAATAAAGTTGACATCATAAGCTATAGAGGTATGATAGGCTCATTACTTTATCTCACAGCAAGTAGACCGGATATTATGTTTGCAACATGCTTATGTGCTAGATTTTAAGCTGAACTAAAAGAGTCTCATCTTATAGCTGATAAAAGAATATTTAGGTACCTTAAGGGAACTCCAAATCTTGGAATTTGGTACCTAAAGGTACAGGTTTTGACCTAGTTGGCTATACAGATTCAGATTTTGCAGGTTGTAAGATTGACCGGAAAAGTACATCAGGAAGCTGTTAGTTTCTTGGGAGAAGATTGGTATCTTGGAATAGAAAGAAGCAGCACTCAGTATCTACATCACTTGCTGAAGTTGAATACATAGCTGTTGGAAGCTGTTGTGCTCAAATCTTGTGGATGAGGAACCAACTCTGGGATTATGGTCTGTTAGTATCAAAGATCCCAATATTCTGTGACAATACAAGTGCAATAGCAATCTCAAACAACCCAGTTCAGCACTCAAGAACAAAGCACATTGATATCAGGTATCACTTTATCAGAGAGCATGTCACAAATGGCACTATGGAGTTACATTTTGTACCCACGGAGGATCAAATTGCAGACATATTCACAAAACCACTTGATGAAAATACTTTCTCTAAGTTGGTTAGTGAGCTTGGGATGTTAAATTTTTCTAATTAATTTTAGAATTCAGAAACTGCAATTTGTCTTGGTTAAATTCACTTGTTATTTAATTTCAATATTTTAAGGACATCTGAATTTACATGCCATTAATTATTTCTCGTAATTAAATCATTTATGTGCTTGCATCCAATATATATATATGTTTTAGCACATTCATATTGATAAAGCTATGTAATATAATTTCAGTGGACTTTAAATAATTAATATTTAAAGGGGTTCATTGAAATTAATATTGAAAATTT
This sequence comes from Apium graveolens, assembly GCF_009905375.1. NCBI lineage: Eukaryota > Viridiplantae > Streptophyta > Magnoliopsida > Apiales > Apiaceae > Apium > Apium graveolens. The sequence goes on from NC_133653.1 coordinate 232,877,880, forward strand.
GCAGCATAATCTACTAATGTGAAATTGAATGTTGAGCTTCTTAGGCATGTGCATAGAACAACTACAAACTACTCTGATGATAAACAACTGGCTTTTTTCTTTGTTATTGGTGATGATACCATCAGAATCATAGAAGATGATTTAAATGAAAATCTTCAGGTACCTCATGATAATTTTGATGTCATTCCAGAAGAATGGGAATTACTCAGCTTCTTCAGAGGAATAAGAAGCACAATGACAGGGAATGATGATTTTCCTAAACACTTCAACAAAAGTCATCTTCCAAAAGAATGGAATCTATTTTTCAACATATTATCTCACTGCCTGGCTCCCAAGACTGGTGGATTCCATGGACTGACTAATTTCAATCAAATTATTGGGGTTATTATCGCAAATAATCTTCGCATTATCTACTAATGTGAAATTGAATGTTGAGCTTCTTAGGCATGTGCATAGAACAACTACAAACTACTCTGATGATGAACAACTGGCTTTTTTCTTTGTTATTGGTGATGATACCATCAGAATCATAGAAGATGATTTAAATGAAAATCTTCAGCTACTTCGTGATAATTTTGATGTCATTCCAGAAGAATGGGAATTACTCAGCTTCTTCAGAGGAATAAGAAGCACAATGACAGGGAATGATGATTTTCCTAAACACTTCAACAAAAGTCATCTTCCAAAAGAATGGAATCTATTTTTTAACATATTATCTCACTGCCTGGCTCCCAAGACTGGTGGATTCCATGGACTGTCTAATTTCAATCAAATTGTTGGGGTTATTGTCGCAAATAATCTTCGCATCAACTTTGGGCGTTTATTCATGAAGAACATTTTGGAGAACCAATCTCAACATCAAAACTTTATCTTACACACAAGGTTTCATCAGATTGTGCTCAATGGAAAACTATCACAAGCACAAAAGGCATCAACTCACGGTGATATCTTGGAAGATTCTCCTATCTTATCCCCGTTGATAGTGACTAAATTGCACATGAAAGGAAACTATCCAAACGCAAATGCTGATTTCCTAACAGAGCACATGACAGATATCTTTGCTACCATCAATGCTCAATATGAAGATGATGACGATGAAGGTGAACCTCAAGCTGATAATGCACCACATGAAAACATTGCTCATGCACCTGAAAAGAATGTGAATGAAGAAGCAGATCAACTTGATCCTGAACATGGTGATCAAGCAGAGGATGAAGTTGAACCAGAACAAGAAGCTGAACCTGAAAATTCTCCACAACCTCAACCTGAAGCTGCTAGACAACCTCCTCAAGCTGCTGAGTCTACTCACTCTAATACATCGATCTATAGACCAGCTTTCTCAGGTATGGGTACATCTGCTATGAGTAATACTTATAAAGCATGCTTTGATTTTGTTAGTATAGATCAATTACATCTTGACCCACATCACACATAGCTACTTATTGACAAGTAGATAGGAGAGGAAGTGAATTTGGCATACCACAAATTCATAACCACCCTCTAGAGCCCAATCAAACACCCTCAACTCTCTTAGCCCAAACCCTGGAGTATAAGGACCCTATGCATATAGACGGAGAAACTGCACTAGATGCAGCAAATTAGGAAGGTACTTTGAGAGAACCCACAGCCCTGTCTCCATTGAAGTAAAGAAGTAAATTTCCTGAGGCAACTGTAAACCTCCAGGTATCTTTTCAAAAGGATTCTCTAGATAAAAAGGCAACTAAACAGTTACTAGATCTATCTTCTCAACAAGGTAGATCTATTGAAATTCGCCTGTCGGCCAAGGCATCCTGTAATGAGTCAAACACACTATTCGATATCTAAGCTCTTGAAATATTAAATAAGTCGATTAAAAGAGAACTCTTTGGTGAGGAAGTATTGATGAAAACAGGGCATTCAACCATTTTACGGTTAGAATATCCTGTTCAAGGTCCTTCAATGGATCAACTGCCTTCACAGGTGTTAAGAGAGAGTGTTGTAATTGCTGCCAAACCTAGCACATCACTTACCTCCCCAGGACTAATAAACCTGGATGCATCTGCGAATAGTGGATCCGACGTAGGCACGGATCGGCAACCCATTGGCGATGAACTAGACTTAACTATTGAGCTTAAGGGGAATGTATCTTCACAGATACAAGGGGATGCTGGGGATCAGATGCCAAATATGATGGCCCCAGTGCTCCTCCCAGAGTATCTAACTCTGGATGAGTCATCTCCTAATGACAGAAAATTTGTCTCAGACAAAGATCGGGAATTGCAAACTCCCATTGCACCACTGCTAACCTCATTTAGGATGTCTCCAGTGTCTTCTGCAGGTACACTTGGAACTTGGAGCTTTGAGCGGAGTGAACATGTGAGAATGAGTGACACACATCACCCCAAATCGAGTGCTAGAGTGATGAGCGATACACTGCGAGAAGCTTGTGAGACACCTACCATCCAAAACACACCCATAGATCTATCCAACTATGTCACCAAATCCTATCTTGAAGAGCAACTCGCTTTCACAGATAGTTATTTCAAAAAACAGCTGGCTCTTAAAGACCAACCTTTTCAGACAAAATTATCTCTCAGGGATCATCAAATCACCAGTCTTTCCGATCAACTTGAACATCAGCAAGCTGCATTCGCTAGATTATGGGAATTCATTGAGCGATCTCTTTCTCATACAGGAAAAGGAAAAGCAATTACCAACACTGAGCCAAAGCTCTCAGTTAGCAAGCAAGTGTCGATCCTGGTCTCATCTGAAGCAGTTCTTACCAGTACTGAGCCAATGACCTCAGTCAGCAAGCAACCGCCTGTGTCTTTTGAGATCTCTTTCTCGACCTTACATGCTCAATCAATATCAGCTCTGAAGGATAACCCAACTGAGGGGGAGAAAAGGGTAGAAGAACAAGAAAAAGTAGCCATTGTTGTTGATCTACTTAAAGATGCCTTTCAGACTACTGGAGTTGCCTATGATGAGTTTGGATATGAGTTAAGGGAAGAACAAGAAGAGAGGATTGATGAAAGGGTGCTCCTCAAGGAAAGATTCTCTAAGGAAAGTACAACATCTCAGGGGGAGCAATCAGGACATCTGAGCCAAATCATTACAACTCAAAGAAATCTGATGTCTCAGATATATGCTCCAAGACCCTTATTCTCTGAAGAGGATCTAGAAGAAGGTGAAATAGATGAAAGTGATGTTCCGATGGGGTGTGAGCCAAGATTTGAAGAAGTGGCTACAGAAGAGAGAAAGGTCATTTCTGAGGATGAAGAGTTTGAAGATGAAGATGCTTTCTCAGATGACTATTTGTTCTATGGACTTCTAGAGAAAATCAATCACTCTTATATAGAGATTCAAGAATAAATGGAAAGATCAAGAGCAAGAATTCAAAGAGCTATTCAAAGAAGGAGGAACAGAGAAGAGAGAGAAGCATATCTTCGAGCTAACAGGAAAGGAAGCAAATGGGATGAAATAAAGAAGAAAATGGACAACCAGAAACATATCATTACTTAGACCCTGGTAACTCTAATCTGCTAAGAACGGTGGAACATTACAGAAAGGAACATGAAAACATCCATGAGTTCTTTGATCAGTTCAGCAAAATCATTACTGGAACTACTGTGAACATTCTGAAGAATGGATGGAAGATTACTATCAATCACAGAGATGGTCTACAGATGAAGGTGTCTACCAGTGTGTTGAAGAAGTTGAACAGTGTTGAACTGTTCATCTTAGCCTCAAAAATTCCATTGTTGAAATCGAATGAGAATGAATATTTCAGAGACAAACTTTGGAGAATAATGATGAATGTATCCCCTCAATCCTTTATGTATCCATTCGTGATCAAAGTAATTGCGGATGGCAGCATGCAAAATATCACTATGTCTAACCAATATCTGAGATCCATTCGATATCTACAACTCACTTTTCTTGAAAGTCAACTTAGGATCAAAAGAGCAAAACTGGAGACACCAGGAGTTAAAAGATCAGAAGCAGACCTTAAAGCTGCTGAATTTCTATATGCTTACAGACTCAATGACAAAATGATCAGGGATACAGAGAAGGAAATGAAGAAAGTTAGAAGAGCTTATCATGAGATAGTGTTAATTAATGGAGAGCTAGAAATGAATCATCTAAAAGATAGTGAACCTATCATTAGCATTAACAGTGAAGGGGAACTAGTCTTTCAGATTAATCAAGCAAAGATTAAGATCAATGATTTCAGAACAAGCGCATCAGAATCAATTTATCAAGCCTTAGTGGATGTCAAGCTCTTCACATGTAAGGAAGATAAAATTGCATTGATCCCAATCATAAGGATACTTGATGAGGTACTGGAAGAAGAATCAATCAATGACACCAAGAGAGTATGAGGACATCCTAAAAGGATAACAGTCTTCGTAATATCCAGAAAATCATCACTATTATTTGATCTTGTTCCTAAATGCACCAAAGTCAAATATCTTGAGATAATGCTTCATGAACTGAATAATCCACCTTCCGTCAACGCACTTGAGATAGAAGCTCATGATTGTGTTCAAGCTAGATTAAATGAGCTGAAAGAGTCTCCTCCAAAACCTTCTGATCCTAAAAAGAAAGTCATTAAGAGAAAATCTGATCAGACTCAAGAAGGAGAAGGAAGTAGAAAGAAGAAGAGAACAAAGACAAAGAAGACATATAATATATGTTCAGGCTAGAGGAACACTTCTTTGTAATTTGTATCTTAAGAAATCTGGAATTGAATATGTAATCCAGAATGTATTTAATATCTTTATCTGTTTTGAGATTGTACTTTTTCTTATCATCAGTTGAGTTATCCTTAGGGATTTGCTTGTCGAACTCTAACAATCAAATAGGGGGAGATTGAAAAGCATAATGTAATGTAACATATAATCGAGGATTTATAACTCAACATAAAAACACAAACAGATAAATAATATTAAACTATGAAGCACAGGAACCCTACAGATGAAGAAAGGATAATCACAAAGAACCAAATGATGCAATTGACTCTTCAAGTCCTCTAACAGATCATGGGAAGAAGTTTATTGTAATGTTTAAGCAGCCATGAAGAATAAGACAGACTTTAAACATCAGTTACATGAATTGATTCCAAGTGTTACAGATCAAGGGTTCAGTGAAAGAAGCAATGGATAAACACCAATCTGTATCAGCTCAAAAACACAAGATAAATTGAATTAGGATTCTCTCAATGCTAGTTGTTTGTGAACCAGACCAGTGCACCAAACATCAGTATTCAAGAAATAATTGTGATTCAGGTACAGAAGGAAATGTTGATAAATTGAAGAATGGTTTGACAAGAGAAATAACATTCTAAGTCATGGAAATCCTCTCACAGGTCGCCTAGAAGTGTACAAAGACTATAGTCGCCACAGAACTGGTCGCCATAGAGAATTTATCTAAGGCACCACAGTGGTCGCCATAGAGATTCTCTAAGGGACCAGTGGTCACCATAGGCTCTAGTCATCACAGAAGAAACCTCTGTTACTACCTGGTCGCCATAGAGCCTTAACTGATACACAGAACTTCAAGTGGATCACTTGGTCGCCATAGAGGTTCTCTTGGTCACCATAGAATTCATATGGTCGTCATATAAGTTCACTGGTCACCATAGAGCATATGCAGTCACCATAGAGCTCTACAGAGACACTGGTTGCCATGGAAGCTTGCCCTGGTCGCCATAGAAGAGTTGTATTCATTGATTTTAATTGCAGCAAAGTTAAATGGAATGTGTGGACACAAACATGCCACTTTTCCATTGAATTTGGAAGTCTACAACAGAAGCTGAATGAATGTAATTCAATTCAGTTATCTTCTTTAGCAAACACAGAAATTTTACGAGAGCTTCATTAAAGCTTCACATTTATTATCCTTGTAAACATACTGTTATGCTGTTGAATTTATTGTAGCTAATCAATACCTTGATTAGATTGTAGCAACCTCAAGGTTTATATTAATAAAATGATATATTCCTCGAATTGTTTTGTGTTATTTTGATTCCGTACTTTTAACAAAGAACTTGAAATGAACCGGAAAAGATTGTAGGTATCGTATTCAACCCCCCCCCCCTTCTACGATACTTTGGGATTAACATAGGCACATGCTCAACCTTAATATATAGTTGAGCATGGGCCTTGTACTCACATCTTCTCGATGTGGAACAAGTTTCCTTACAAACATATAAGCATAACTTTTGAGTTTTATAGAGAAATGGAGGTGGACACTTTTATAACTTATCAATGTGGGAATTAGATGATTATTTTCATTTTCTAGTTTTATAAGAGTAAAATCTTAGGTTTCATGTACTATTTAGAAGCTTAAACTTTTTATCTTAATTAGACTATAAGTAAAGCCAAGTGAAAGAATATTCTTACTCGTTTAAATTATTTAGAACTTTGATAGTGCTAGGCTCAACTTCTCATTATGGGAAGAGGTGAGTTTTTTCAATCTTCTAATCAAATAAGTCTACTAACATTCATATAGACTTGAGAAAAAATCTCTTGCAAAACCTTCTCGATGTGGGACAAATAGAATTATCTAAAAACAAAGAAACAAGCTATAGTTGGTTTATTTTCAAGTGTTGGCTTCATAGCCTTGGTTTATATTGAGGGAGAGAGAGGATATATCTCCTATATCTTGTCGATGTGGGATTAAATATAGTCCAAAACCAAGGAACTAATGCTGGCTCCATAACATTATATAGAGGAATAGCTGTTGCATCTCTTATAACTCATCAATGTAGGACTTGGTCAAGTCTTGTTAAACCTTAAAAGTTTATCTTTTACTTGATTATGAGAAATTTATCTATTTCTCTTTATATTAAAACTTTAAAACTGAATTTAATTGGCTATATTGAATCCAAGGGAAAGTTTTAAACTTTCTAAGTAGAAACTAAAGCTAAGTTGGGTTTATATAGACATTGGAGGGAAGTTGGTCTCAATCCCTAATCAATGTGGGATATATGCATCTTATACAATAAAAAGGAGAACTCACAACCCACATTGGCAAGAGAAAAGAAGAATAATGAGAATATATAGTAAGATCAAAAATTATGATTAATAAAATTTACTGAATATTTCGACACAGGGCGCGTTGCTAGCTTCCCTCGTATTTTCTGTCACTTAGGTGCAAGCGTCTCCCTGTCACCAATCCAAAATCATTTTCTTAAAACCATATTATGTACCACATCAAACATAAGTAAAAGGAAAGTGATGCCTTACTAAAAATAGGAAGCATTGATTTCTAAACTTGGGAACGAAGTTATTGGGCTCAAGATTTAATTTAGACTTGAATGTTGCACACTGTAAGTATATACTATTCCCTTTAATGTTGATACTTTATGATGTTTTCTTTTACTGTTGATACTTAATGATGTTTTGGTGAATAATTTGTTGATGATTTATTGATGAGAAATGATAATTCTTATATTGATTCTGTGAATTGTTATGCTTCCTTTAGGAAATAAAGCCAAACCAATTGTTTAGCTGGCCGGGATCCCCATTAGTAGAACTTGTGAACTTGTGAAGTTATCGTGTTTGAATACTCATTTTTTTATCATTGAAATTATCTTATTATGATGTGTTTTTGATGATATGATGAAATTTTTGTGAATTTTCCATTGAAATTTTTTATAAACCTCAGTTAAATGGTTTGGTATATGCTTATTGGGCTCTATGAGCTCACTCATTTTATGTTATTAACTTTCACATTAAAGAATTTTGGAGAAGGATGTTCTAGAAAGGATAAGAATATGATGGGTTAGACGAGAAGTGTGTATAAGGCTAGTGGAAGGAATTCTATAGTAGACGTATGCTTAGAAGTTGTTAAGAAGGTTATTATATGTTGTAAACTTTTGTCGTAAGATTTGACTATGTTGTAAGTTCTTTTGTTGTATTAAATAAAGCTTGATTTTATATAAACTTGAATTGAGATGTTTGGTTTGTTTGGTGGCCCCAGGTCGGGTTCCTGAGGTCAACCCGACGTTGGGGGTGTCACAAGACACACTAGAGATGCAATAATTGGTGATCCCAATGTTGGAGTGAGAACTATAAGTGCTACTGCAAATGAATGTTTTCATGCATATTTTTTGTCTCAAATTGAGCCAAAAAAATTGAAGAGACCTTACTTGATCCTGAATGGATAACTGCCATACAGGAAGAATTAAATCAGTTTGAGAGAAATAAAGTTTGGGAATTGGTTCCTGCACCAAGAAATAGAAGCATTATTGGAACAAAATGGGTGTTTATGAACAAGATGGTGAAAATGGAATTGTGACAAGGAACAAATTAAGACTAGTTGCTAAAGGCTACTCACAAGAAGAAGGAATTGACTATGATGAAACTTTTGCTTCAGTTGCAAGACTTGAAGCAATAAGAATCTTCCTTGTATTTGCCACATACTCAAACTTTAAGGTGTATCAAATGGATGTGAAGAGTGCATTCCTCAATGGTGAATTGGAAGAGGAAGTCTTTGTGCAACAACCACATGGCTTTGAAGATCCAGAATTTCCAAACTTTGTTTATAAATTATTGAAAGCTCTCTATGGTTTAAAGCAATCACCTAGAGCATGGTATGACACACTATCAGAATGATCAAACATGAATTTACTAGAGGAACCATTGATAAGGCTCTATTCTACAAGAGGCATGTCGATGATATTATCTTAGTTCAAATCTATGTAGATGATATCATTTTTGGTTCTACTAATAAAAAAGTTATGTCAAAGATTTTCAAGACTCATGCAGAGTGAATATGAGATGAGCATGATGGGAGAGCTCAGTTACTTCCTTGGCCTTCAAGTTAGTCAAAGAAGTGATGGCATCTTCATTAGTCAAACCAAATATGTTAAGGATTTATTGAAGAAGATTGGAATGGTTGACTTCTCACATGCATCTACACCAATGTCTACAACTACCAAGTTGGATGAAGATAAGAAAGGAAAATATGTAGACATATCTGGCTATAGAGGAATGATTGGATTTTTGCTATACTTAACTGCTAGTAGACCAGACATTATGTTTGCAACATGTTAATGTGCCAGATTTCAAGCAAATCCCAAAGAATCACATTTGATGGCAGTAAAAAGAATTTTTAGATATTTAAAGGGAACAACAAACTTGGGATTATGGTATCCTAAGGAACTAGTTTTGAAGCTGTTGGATACACATATGCAGATTTTGCTGGATACAGGGTTGACAAGAAGAGTACTAGTGGAAGTTGTCAATTTCTTGGACAAAGACTTGGATCTTGGTACAGTAAGAAACAATAATATGTGTCAACTTCTACAGCTGAGGCTGAATATATAGCTACAGGAAGTTGTTGTGCTCAATTGCTTTGAATTAGAAATCAACTAATGGACTATGGTCTAGTGTTACACAAAATTTCAATCATGTGTGAAAATACTAGTGCCATATCTATTGTTGCTAATCCAGTTAATCATTCCAGAACTAAGCACATTGATGTAAGGTACCGTTTTATTAGAGAACATGTTGCAAATGGTACTACTGAGCTCATTTTTGTTCCAACGGAAAAATAATTAGCTGACATTTTCACTAAACCTTTGGATGAAGCAATTTTCACTAGACTTGTTAGTGAAATGGGTATATTAAATTCTTCATCCTAAAGGCAATAACTCAACTAATGTGTTGCAGCAGATTAATTTTTAATAAATGAAAATTAATTTAATTTAATTGGAAATTAACTGGAATATAATTTATAAATATTCTAGAATTCTCTATATATTTATTTTTCATTTTTATTTATTTCTCAGCTTGGATTTTTTCAAAATTCTGAGAAAACTGACTAATTTTTTATCCATAATTTTAATATGTGGAATTAATAAAAGACTATACTGGAAAGGATTAAAAGTATGTAGAGAACTAAGTTCTCGATAAGTCTAAAAGACTTCTCGATAAGTCACTTAAAGACTTATCGATAGAGTTCTCGATAAGTTTTTTTCTTGACTTTTCAATGGACTTTTCGACAAGCCTCTTTGTGACTTCTCGATAAGTATTTTACAGATCTCAATTGACCTAGTTTTTGCAAACCTTGACCGTTCTCTCTCATTTCGAGTTCTTTCTTTCTCAAATTTCTTACCCACTAAAATCCATATACTTACAATGGCTTCAAACATTGTTACAGTTGTTATCCCAAAGGACGGTACCAACTACTTAGCTTTCACTGATGTTAACCAAGCTTTGATAATTTCAAGAGCTTTATTAAGTTTTTGTCTGAGACTTACTTTGCAGGTGCCTTGACTGCTAATCTTATCATGTACTTGGATGTTCTCAATGACTTCTGGATTTCAGCTGTAGTTAGGACTGTTGTGCATGATAATCAAGCTGTGTCTTTGGTGGTAAACTGTTCAATTCAATGCCAACAAGTGGCATTTGATGAGAATAATGTCAACAAGGCACTGGGAATCCCTACTGACAGCACCGTGGAGGTACCAACTATACAGGAGTTAGCTGAATTTATGGATTTCATAAATTACAGTGAGAAGATCAACCTTACCAGCTTGAACAAGAAGCATCTCAGGAGGGAATGGTCACTCATGTTTGACTAAATAGTGAGAGCCTTCACCTGCAGGAAGACTGGGTGTAACAATATATCCAGTGTGATCCAAAAGTTGGTGTTCTCCATGGCTCACAAAAGGCACATTAATGTGGGATTATTGATCCAGGAAGAACTCAGCACTAGGCTCACAATGCCATTGGCCAACATAGGTAAGGAAATTTTCTTTTCTAGGTTTATTTTGTCTACTTTAAATTATAAAGTTGCAGACATACATTTACTTAATGGTATTGATAGGACTAAAATAGGCAATTATAAACAAGTGTCCAAGATATTATTTGGTTCACTAATTACAAAGAATAAGGTATAGGTAGGTCTAAAAATCACTAACTTTATGTTAGAGAGATTTAGAACCTATCCATACCCTATGCTTGATATGAGGTCTAGTGCCAAATCTAGTACAGTTATGCCTCCTATACTTGTGGAAGTACAAACCCAGGAAAACCAACAGGGGCCTTCCACAACTGTGACCACTTCTTCTCTAACATTAGAAGCTAGGGAACCAACTGCTTCATCATCTCAAAAGGGTGAAGTTAGTAAAAAGAAGAGAAACCAGGCACCTTTAGATGTCATAAGTGAGAGCGGTGAGGATCAAATCGAAATAGAGTCAAACATGATCAAGAAGCCAAAGAAGACAAAGAAAATTGAGTTGACCACTCATGGAGCCACCTCTGTATCCTCCCAAAAGGATGTATTTGTAAAATAGGGAAATAAATAAACTCTAGGGACACCTTCTCAACAAGGTGTTTCTATTGAATAAAGCACTTTCCCTAGTGCAATCTGTACAGAGTTTGCACCCCAACTTGAGCACTCTCAAGTTGGTGAAAGAAGAAATATGGTTGGCACACACAAAGAGGGCACATCATTTGAAACTCCCTCCATCACTCAGGGGAGTTGCCAACACTCAATCCTAATATCACAACTCATATATCTCAAATTTCTTCCTCTTACAATGAAACACTTGAATCCTCTTCTCAAATGTTGCCAAAATCAAGTGACACAGTTTAAGAAACCGTGCTCACCACCTAGGAACCACATTTAGTTGGTGAGAGACTACAAGCTGGGGTAGACCTTGATGACACTAACACAAACATGTAGGTTTCATCAGTTTTAACTCAAGACCCTGTAATTGTTACTTTAGTACCTTCATGTGCAAATAAATCTTCACATATTGAAAGGTTTGAGGGTAGTAGTCTTGAGGGGTAGCTATCTAAATCCTCTCCAATTCAATTGGAGGTTCCTCTAGTAGGGACAACTCCCCTCAAAACCCTAGCTGAAATTGTTCTGTCAATTGAAGTTGGGAGTAAAATTACCAATGATCCAGCTATTGGGGAGGCAAGTATAGAACATTTAAGTGCCAGTTCTTTGTGATAAGAACAAGGGTTTGAGACCATAGTACATGACAGTAACCTTGTCAAATCCCCTCTAATTCAAATGGAGGTTCCCATTATTGGTTAACAACACATTATCACAAACACAGTTTCAACTATGAGTACAACTGTGACTCATATCATAGGTTGTTAGATATAATTGATGATATCTGGATAGAAACTATCAGAAGTTCTTATCAGGACTTATATCAATATCTAATGGAGAGTGACGTCATTAGTACTTATATCAGTACTTGATGATCAGCAGATAATGTCATCAATATTTGTCACCTCAGTAGATATTCGAGGAGGAAAAGGAAAGCAGGAATTCAAGACGGTGAATGACTTTATCTCAGAAGCAATCATACATGGATATGTAATAGATTTCCTTGTTGTAATAAAATATGATTCCTTGTTGATTGTGTAAATGTGCTCTATAGAAAGCACATATGTCCAATAGGGTTATTGGATATAAAACATCAAAAAAAGATATGGGATGCTTTAGAAGTAAAGTGTCAATGCACAACTACTATCAAGAAGAACAGGAGGATAGTACTTACTCAAGAATATGAGCACTTTGAATCAAGAGATAATGAGTCTTTAACTGAGATCTATGACAAATTTTAGAAGCTGTTGAACGACCTGTCTCTTGTCGATAAGGAATATGATTTCGAGGACTCAAACTTGAAGTTTCTACTTGCTCTCCCTAAAAAGTGGGACTTTAAGGTCACATCAATAAGGGATAATTATCAACTTGATGACACACCTCTAGATGAGATCTATAGAATACCGAAAACTCATAAACTAGAGATGGAGCAAAGAAGCAAGAGAAAAGGATCCAAGTCTAGACTAGTTGCAATCAAATTTGAAGAGAAACCAAAGGAGAAAGCAAGGAGAAAAGGCTACTCCAAAGGAAAATCTATGATTGCAGAGTTAGATACTGAATCATCAAACTCTGATGATGACTCAAATACTCATAATGAATCAGATACTGATATTGATCATGACAACAATGAAGACATGTTAAAAATATGTTGTGAACTTGATGATAAGTTAAATAAAACACCTTAGTAGATTTGACTTAGTGAAAATTGTAGCTCTCGACGGATGATCTAATATAGTCCCGACGGATGAACTTTATAGTCCCGACGGATGACAATTTCACATCCATCGAGAGTGTAGCTTATATAACAAATAAGTAATGTTGCACATTTAGGTAAACAACATGTTTTAGTCTAGTAGATTATGTAGGGTTCTCTAAATCATGTTGACTACTAGATTGATATGCAGAATAGGTTGACTAATTGTAAATATGAGATGTCTTGTAATTCTGTATAAGTGAAATAGAGTCAAGTGACAGATAGACTCCCAACGGATGATCTACAAGGCTCCCGACGGATGATCAACATATTCCCGACGAATGTTTAACTTACTCCCGACGGATGATCATATTCAAAATAGTTGTTGATAGTGACAACACAGTCATATGCGTCGGGTGTTTGCCAATGGAATATGGCAGCCTGTTAAGCAGGATTTTGAGAACAAAGAAGCATTACCAATTCCATGCTAATGTGAAGATATTCAAAGATGCTGGAATAGAGTATTGAAGCATCATGGAGTTAGACTAGATATAGTTTTGTTTTATTATCTTGTCTTACTGTCATGTAACTTGGTGATATATAAACCAATTGTAGCAAGTAGAATTCTTAACTAAGCAAGCTTATTTTTCAAAGAAATATATCAAGTTGTATTCTGTAAGAATTTCTCTGTAGTTTTGTTTGTTCAACTTGTTAGTCCCTTAACAATTCAATAAGAATTATAGAAGGGGGGTTGAATGGAATTCTTGAAACTTTTTCACAAATAAAATTGTTCTAACTTAAATATATATCAGTGTGAATTGATTTGCAGAGTGCGGAATAATAACTTGAAATGAATCAAAACACAAGTCTTTAAAAACTTTCTGGTGGATTTGAATGTATCGACCAGAGATATATAATATATCAAGAGAACTATGTGTAGCAATTAGCTCACAGCTGCTTACAAATTGTCAACAACTAAGATTGTAGAGAAATGCTAAGAATACAGCTTACAAATGTTTCTCTCTTGGTTGCTTAGTTAGTTGTTCTATTTGCTACTTCTTGGTTTATATATCACCAAGATTACAAAGCAATAAGACAAGATAATAAAACAAAAACTATCAAGTCTAATATTATGCTACTTCATTACTCTATTCCAACATCTTTGAATATCTTCATAATAGCATGGAAATGGTAATGCTTCTTTGTTCTCTAAAACCCAGTTGAATAGGCTTCCACATTCCATTTGCATACACTCGATGCATGTGACTGTGTTGTCACTGTCAACAGATGTTTAAATTCTTTATCCGTCGGGTTCATGATCATTCGTCAGGTTCGTGATCATCCGTCGGGTTGTCTTGTTGATCATCCGTCGAATGGCATTGTTATTTATCCGTCGGGTAGCAATCTAGCACTTGAGTTCATTTCATTTATGCAGAATTACAAGACATCATCTATGTACAATTAATCAACCTATTCTGCATATCTAGTTAAAGTCAACATGACTTGAGTACTACTACAGAATATAAACAATGTGTATGCAGAAATGTGCTACAGACTTATTGTTACATAAGCTACTCACTCGATGGATAATAAATCATCATCTGTTGGGACTATATTGAGTTATCCGTCGGTACTATAATCCTTATCCGTCGAGTGCTACATTTTTCACTAAGTAAAATCTACCAAGGTGTTTTGTTAATGAAATCATCAAGTACACAACATATACACAACAATCTCCCCCAATTTATGTCTACTGGAATTATAGCCATAAATTAAGAGAAACTGTGACAGCCTCAACCCCGGGGTCAGGAGTTGACATCACAATCAACAATACTAACAATCATAATTCAGTCCGACTCATTAATATTACATATCTACGACCCCTTTACCAAGACCTTTTCCAGGTTTAAGTATGACTTAGGTTACTCAACTAACATAACCCAAATTACCTTACACAATCCTGACCACAAATTTAATGCAACAACTCAATAGACCTCATCTGGTCTGAACACAACTACCTCAGAGGAGCCTGACACGAAAGGAGCTGGAACTCTGCCCTGATTACCGCGTAAGAATCTCCTAGGCATCTGCAATACATATAAAATATTCTGCAAGGGTGAGCAATTGCTTGCTCAGCAGCACCACTATATGAATAACAAGTAAAACAGTTTAAAGTAAAGCAGTTATAGGAACATAATTTATAACTTGCCAGAAACATGTAAATCAGGTATAAACTGTATATCAAAAATAACATGCTCTATAAAACAAGATCAACTGTTGTGTGCTGTGCATAAAAACCATAGTTCAATTTTAGCATGCTATTTCCATTTTCAAACCTTCCGTTCCATTACAGGAACCATAAAACCATCTGTCCCGTTACGGGGACCCAAAGCCATTTGTTTCGTTACTGGAATCACAAAATCACAATCAGATATGTATTGGATGTTATCTAGGGACGGCTGATCAGGCCTCCACACAAATTATCTAGGATAGTTGGCCGGTCTATCACACAAAATGTCTAGGAAAGCTGATCGGGCTTTCACATAAAATCACTGGATCCGCAGAGACTAGTTAGGTCTCTGATTATCTATGTTGGACTAATCGATTATGTAATACGCGCAACTGAATTAGCCACTTACACAACGTTATCCAATATCTAATTCGTTTTATCCAGTTTCAAAATCACTTTTACCTATCTCTTGTTAAAAATCAATTCTGTCACAACACACTATTCAAAACCTCTTTTCCATTTTTAATCACACTTTAGAGATAGGTATTTTCAGAAGTTACTTTTCCCCAAAAACACATATTTAACAACATTTTCAAACACAGGGGATATGTAACTTAAAATGTTTTTGTTCCTGTTCAAAAATAAAACAATATTTCATTTATATATACTGAACCATAAAAGAATGGTTAGGGGTACTTGCCTTGCAGAGCTTTACCACTACTACCGATCGACCTTGGACTAACTTGGACACTCAGCTTTATCGCCTTACTATCAGAGTATCCTGGATCCGACTTCAACGTTCAGGTCTTTCGCTTAGAACTTTGCTACGCTTGTCGACTGATCACTAGGTCATCTTTAGTTCGATTTCACTTCTGGAGCCCCTCAACTAGAACCTACAGAGTCGAAATACCCTACGTTAGACATCTAGGTATGCTTGACATATCCTCAATACCAATTCTACCCAACAATATTCAAACCCGACTCGTAATTTTACGAAATCAGGGTTATCGATTTGGCAAAATATTTCATCACATTGTACAATCAAGTTTCGTATAAAACACACACACACACATATATAAATAGCCACCCGACGTCCTTGATAATCATCGAATACGCTCCTGTATTTCCGTAGTTCAATTTCCCGAAATCGGGCAGCGTCTCCTTTGTTTATCGGACTACCCGTCGAACCAATTCGACGTCAAATCACAAACACAACCAATCAATTCAGTCCAAACCAATCACGCAATCCACATTTCACAATTTCCCAACCACCATTTTAAATCAACTAATTATTATTATATCTTTTATTTTTATTCGTATTTTTATATTTATTTATTTTAAAATATTAGGACTCAGAATTATTTTTTTTCACCGTCCACCGTCCGCTCGTCGAAATTCATCGCGGACGGCGACAAAATTTCACGGGTACCCGTTTAATTCTTGGGTTTCCAACGCGAAATTCCGCCGATAATTAAATAATTACGCGTACCAATTATTAATTATTTCAATCAGAAATTTCAAAATAGCAAAAATGAATAATCAATTGCAAATAGGAGTACACACACGCGCATGTACCCCAACACCGCAGCAATCGGAAAACGCCGCACACGGCTGAAAAAGAAAAGAACCAAGCAGTAAACAGGAAGCACAGAGGCGGCAATAACCAAATCAGCGATCCAACTACATAAACAACCTTCCCTCCCCGTGCAGAGACATCCACGCGCCACCACCCTCGCCGAAAACGGAGAGGGGCGGCGGTGGCGAGATAATAAAATGAAAAAAAATAAGGCACACGGTCACCATATACATAAGTAAGCATATATATAAAGACATAGGGATGAAAACCGCGGCTAACCGGAGAACTAACCGGAAGAACCAGGCGGCGACGTAATATCAGCGAATGGAGATGAGAAGAACAGAAAAAAGGAATAGAACCAGATTAGCTCCCCACAAAAGAAAACAAAACAGGGGGTTTCTCCCATTTTTATTTTTTTTTATTTTTTCTTGACCAATGGCACCCTGCCACCCATCTCTCGGGAAATATAAGGAAGACACGTGTCTAAACAAAACTGACACGTATAATAGGATAGTCACGAAAACTTTGCGCCCCGATTTACTCCAATATTTGATTTTTAACAAATAATTTGTGAGGAATAAAGATCCAAAAATTCACCAAAATAGTTTTAAAATTATATAAATATCCCCAAGTTAATAAAATATGAATTTCGTTATTTTTAGATAAATTTTGAAACGCGATTGATACCTGTATTTTATAATTAACGAACCGAGCTGTACTTATAAATTCAGAAAATCGTGGAAACAGTCTTAAAATGTTATAAATATCCCGAAGTTCACAAAAACATAAATTCTGAAATTTTAAAATAATTTTTAAAACGCACTTTATACCCGCTTTTTAACAATTAACGAAACAAAGCGCGGGTGAAATTAATCCTGAAAATTTCCAAATAATTTTAAAATTCTCAGAATACTTCGAACTTAATAAAATATAAGTTTCATAATTTTTGAAGATTTCCATAATTAAATATGGATTTTACTATTAAACACACTCAGAAAATCATTTAAAAATAGATAATTAATGAAACATTGATTTCTCAATTTTATAAAGTCCTAAAAATAATTATTGAAATTATAAAGTTATAAAAACAATTTTAGAGACAATCCAAGTATTTATGGAAATAAAACTGCAATAACACCATTTTTAACAATGATACAAAATCATACAATTCATTAATTAACCACACAATTCAAATCTATACACTAGTAATCACATACACATAGTGACAGAGTAATAACCCACTGAATGAACCCACACAATCATTTTATTCAATTATTTATTCCATAATTATATATTTAAATAATAAATAAAATATACGGGTCGTTATATCCTTCCCCCCTTAAAAAGATTTTGTCCTCAGAATCTGACTTAACCAAATAGGTGAGGATATTTGTCAAGCAATTCCGACTCTAACTTCTAGGTATACTCTTCGACTCAAGGATTTATTCAAGGCATACTCACCATAGACATAAATTCATTACTAAGGACTCACTTTTAACGATCTAGGATTTGGATCGATTATTCCGCGTAGAACAAATTTGGATGAGAACCCATTAGCTTCTAATCAATGGTTTGATTTAAATCCGAGATATATCGCTTTAACATTGACACATATAACATATTATATATATATATATATATATATACTGGGATTGCGGCGGTGATATCAACTTATAGACGACTTTACCTATATTTCTTTATACCTCAAATGGTTCAATACAATTAGGACTTTACTTGTCCCTTCTATTCCAACTTAATCAATCTTTTTCAAGGTAAAGCTTTTGCCTATACCACGATCCTCATTCTATATATTCATATTCTTTCGATGCAAATCCGCTTTCTCTCTTTTTCTATCCTGGGCTGTTTCAACTCTTTTCTGAGTCAACACCACCACACTCTTGATGTATTAAATTAATTCAGGACTTAACAATGTCTCTACTTCCACTTTTTCTCACTAGGGGGAGGACTCACACTTATGTCCACACAACACTTCACAAAGTAATACTCTCTTACTAACAGGGTAACTATTATCATAGAAAACTCAATCCATGGTAGGTGATTATCGCAGTTCACTTTTTAAACCCATCATATATACTCTCCACATATCTTATATTATCTGAATCACCTTCTCACTTTGACCCTTTATCTAAGGATGAGAGGTAATACTGATTTTTAATTTAATTTCCAACATCTGATCGCTTCCTACTCATTTCCATCAGTTAAGGCTGGGAAATAATCTTATATACTAACTTCTCATCACCTTCAGATACTCAACTTTCATTCCCACAGTTTCCAATTCCTTTACTGATTCCTTAGCAATCTTAATCACATTTAATCATTTTTCTCTGCAAGAGGCATAAACTATTACACTGGCTTTGCTTAGATGGTTGTTAGTGAAATACTCAAAATCTTTTGTTATTTCCAACCAAAATTCATACTTTAAAACTTAGCGTATAATTGCTTCCCTTCTAATCTTCGTAGGGAAATCCTGGGGCATTCTACACAAACTTTCTTAATCCCAAGACAGCTGAGGATGTTATCAATAAATACAATTTGCTTTTCCAAGTACTCCTTATACACCGTGTTCCTTGATTCCTTATAGACAAGTGATGCACTTATTACTCCGCATAATATCACCAGAATTTGCAATGCTCATAACTTATCCTAATCGCAATCTTTGACATGTCCTCAGGCTATATCTTAAGTCAATCCCGTAGAAATCACACACTCCTTGAATTAGGTCATGTAAGTAACCAATTCTTTATAGAGGTTACCTATTCTTATTTATCATTTTGTTAAATTCCCGATAATTAGTACGCAATCTCATAATTTCATTCCTCTTTCCAGCAACATCACTGGTGTATTTCAGGGTCTCTATCTATTACACTCACTTCCCTTTCAATCACTTTCATAATTATCGCACTAATTATTTCGTTCCACTGACTTTCAGAGATTCCAGGACATTAATTTATTACTCAAAATTCCTCCAGCTTAAGTATTCTCTTCTTCATATCTTTACAGATGGTGGATCTACTTATGTCCTTAGCTTATCACTTCTTTTCTTGCATGATTGGAAGAATTCCTTATATTGCTCCTGTATCCAGAAATTTACCTTACTATTGGCTTCTGTACACTTTATACTTCACTTCTTCTAAAAACCGCTCCTTACCTTACTACAGGACAACTAATCTGATCCTAAAATCACTTCGAACTCTTCTAGCTCGAAGGGTGGCAAATCAGGTGAAACTACGTCCAAGTTCTAAATGCTCGATCTCTTGGTCTTTTTAGAAGTTCTGCCTCTAGCTGTGCTGGATGTTGGCCTTTGGGATATAGTATCTTGATTAACCGTTCTACAACTCCTTGCAATATGCCCAACTTTTCCACAGTTATAACACGTAGCTCCTGGATCTTCTGGATTACACTCCGAGGCATAATGACCCTTATGTCCACACTTAAAACATTGCACATTCTTTTTGCATGAACCACTGTGTCTCCTGTCACAGGACTTACAATCCACTGCTGACTTGACTGACTGAGTTGAAGTGGAAGCAACTGAAGTAGCATTAGACCTAGTCCGAAATAAACTTTGTCTCCGGAATCTCTTACTCCTGTTTTGGCCAAACCGATTCTCAAATTCATGACTGGATTCTCCTTGGTCTACCTTGTCCTTAACACCTTCTGACTTCCTTTTCTTATCACTTTCTTCCTTAACAGCCAACTTCTGGTCACTTTCCATTACCAGGGCGGCCTGAACTATAGAGGAGTATGTCTTGAGTTGCAATGCCACAACTCCTCTGCAAATCTCAGGCTTCAACCCTTGCTGAAACCTCCTTGCTTTCTGAATCTCCGTACTTACATAATCAGGAACTAATCGGGCCAATTCTGTAAACTTGGCCTCATACTCCAGCACACTTCTCTCACCTTGTTTCAGCTCTAGAAACTCAACTTCCAACTGACTCCTTAAACCATCGGGAAAATACTTTTTCAAGAATAATTCTGTAAATCTTGCCCAAGAAACAGGGCCTTCTCCTTCCAACACTCGAGTGGATTCCCACCAATAATTTGCTTCATTCTTAATAAAGTAACTCGCATAATCAGTCTTAAGATCATCATTTACTTGCGTGAGGGTAAATGCCTTGTCCATTTCCTTCAGCCAATTTATGGAAACAACAGGATCCACTTCGCCTTTGAACTCTGGGGGCTTAACAGACTGAAAGGATTTAAAACTAGTAGTTTGGTTTAGCTTTCCTTGTTGATGTTGTTGCTGCTGAATCTGTTGGATTAACTGCAACTGTTGTTGATGTTGTTGGCGCAACAAGTCTAGAATTTCATTTATAACTGGAACCTCCGCCAAACTACTACTATTTTCTTTAGACTGGATAGCTTTCTTGGGTGGCATTTTCCTGAAATATAACAGGGAATTTATTCAAAACATAATGAGAATGTATAACAAAATATCACCGTTCAAACGGTGCACCTGTGTCAGGAAAATGCTGCCCAATTAAAGCACCCATGTCCCAATTCTTAGGTTCCATTTATAAAAGATATCTAGATCAGCAACACTAGCAATAATAACAATGATAACAATAGCAGAATCAACAACAGCGCAGAAAACTGGAATATAAAGGTACTAAACATTATGGTATGCTTTCTCAATACAACAACAACCGAGCAACCTTTTAGTACCAATAAAATACAACATTAACAAATTCCATATACCGCAAAGCTAGACGGGCTATCCTAGGCACCACCCGAAAAAGGTAAACTAGTAAGTCAAATTAAACTTAAGAATCATAGACTTGGCTAACGCACTAGCCTGAGGATCAATCAACCATTCTTCCCAAGGCGACTTCTTATCTCTTATAATTGACCCATCTTCCACGGTTTAACTTTTCTAAAACCGCAACCTTCAATATCGAATCATAAATCCTCTCTACTATTATCATTTCTGGGATAGCTAGCAATCCAATGTACATCTTATATTTCTTCCAGACAGTCAACTCTCAACTACTTTCGATGACCAGGACTGTCTAATCACAAAAGCTACTGACAATCAACTGCCTCAGGACTTCAAATGAAATTTCAAAGTCAAAGAATCAATGATACGGGGAGGATAAAAGAAGAAAACATAGGTATGACTGAGAGCAAGCATACAAGTACATAAGATGGCCAGTCTTAGTATCATACGGTCACAACACATAATTTGGTGGCGTCCCACCAAACCCTTTTGTCACATAGACAAATGGTCAATTCATATGCATTGTTTCCCCAATCACCCGAAAAAGTCACCAAGGAAAGAAATAATATTTAGATAAGAAATTCACAAATAGAAAGGAAAGAATCTGATTTGTAAGGAGATCAACAGAACCCTAAGTAGCTTACCTCGGGTTCACAACTTTCTCACAAGAAAGATAAACAACTTATAGAATAAGAAACAATTACTCTGGAGATAAAATACATTTCAAGGAAGGAAATAAAAGAGTTCAAAGATATCACCTCCCGTTCTAATCCACATTCACTACCAAACTTAGTCGTCATAACAGCCCCTGACTATTATCACGCTACCCGAACTCACCAAGGTCACACAATCAGTCCAATAACATTCCTGACACAGAAAATGCGATATCTAGAAATAACGTTGGCGTCTTCTCAACTGACATAAAAAGAGCCCGCTCAATGCTGAATCTTCGCAATCAGACTCATTTTCTCGAGGGAAAAACTAGAAATCTCTATAAAACGTTACAAATAATACAAATGCGAAGAATATGTACTCTAGGTTAGGGCAGTTCTAGTCAATCCTTAATAAATGTCAGGGTTACGTCTCCGAAACCCTTGACTAAACTCATAGACTCACTCCTCTAATTGAGTTGCTGACTTACATCTATCTACAAACCTTTCTTCACTTTTTTAACTCTACCCATAACCTAAATCAGGCACTCAAACCTGTAGCTATGATACCAACTGTGACGGCCTCAACCCCGGGGTCAGGAGTTGATGTCACAATCAACAATACTAACAATCATAATTCAGTCCAACTCATTAATATTACATACCTACGACCCCTTTATCAAGACCTTTTCAAGGTTTAAGTATGACTTAGGTTACTCAACTAACACAACCAAAATTACCTTACACAATCCTAACCACAAATTTAATGCAGCAACTCAATAGACCTCATCTGGTCTGAACACAAGTACCTCAAAGGAGCCTGACATGAAAGGAGCTGGAACTCTGCCCTAATTACCGCGCAAGAATCTCCAAGGCATCTGTAATACATATAAAATATTCTGCAAGGGCGAGCAATTGCTTGCTCAGCAGCACCACTATATGAATAACAAGTAAAATAGTTTAAAGTAAAGCAGTCATAGGAACAGAATTTATAACTTGCCAGAAACATGTAAATCAGGTATAAACTGTATATCAAAACTAGCATGCTCTGTAAAACAAGATCAACTGTTGTGTGTTGTGCATAAAAACCATAGTTCAATTTTAGCATGTTATTTCCATTTTCAAACCTTCCGTTCCATTACAGGAACCATAAAACCATATGTCCCGTTACGGGGACCCAAAGCCATTTGTTCCGTTACTGGAATCACAAAATCACAATCAGATATATATTGGATGTTATCTAGGGACGGCTGATCAGGCCTCCACACAAATTATCTAGGATAGTTGGCTGGGCTATCACACAAAATGTCTAGGAAAGCTGATCGGGCTTTCACACAAAATCACCGGATCCGCAGAGACTAGCTAGGTCTCTGATTATCTATGCTGGACTAATCGGTTATGTAATGCGCGCAACCGAATTAGCCACTTACACAATGTTATCTAATATCTGATTCGTTTTATCCAGTTTCAAAATCACTTTTACCTATCTCTTGTTAAAAATCAATTATGTCACATCACACTATTCAAAACCTCTTTTCCATTTTTAATCACACTTTAGATATAGGTATTTCTAGAAGTTACTTTTCCTCAAAAACACATATTTAACAACATTTTCAAACACAGGGGATATGTAACTTAAAATGTTTTTGTTCCTGTTCAAAAATAAAACAATATTTCATTTATATATACTGAACCATAAAAGCATGGTTAGGGGTACTTGCCTTGCAGAGCTTTACCACTACTACCGATCGACCTTGGACTAACTTGGACACTGGCTTTATCGCCTTACTATCAGAGTATCCTGGATCCGACTTCAACATTCAGGTCCTTCGCTTAGAACTTTGCTACGCTTGTCGATTGATCACTAGGTCATCTTTAGTTCGATTTCACTTCTGGAGTCCCTCAACTAGAACCTACAAAGCCGAAATACCCTACATTAGACGTCTAGGTATGCTTGACATATCCTCAATACCAATTCTACCCGACGATATTCAAACCCGACTCGTAATTTTACGAAATCAGGGTTATCGATTTGGCAAAATATTTCATCACATTGTACAATCAAGTTTCGTATAAAACACACACACACACACATATATATATAGCCACTTGACGTCCTTGATAATCATCGAATACGCTCATGTATTTCCGTAGTTCAATTTCCCGGAAATCGGGCAGCGTCTCCTTTGTTTATCGGACTACCTGTCGAACCAATTCAACGTCAAATCACAAACACAACCAATCAATTCAGTTCAAACCAATCACGTAATCCATATTTCACAATTTCCCAACCACCGTTTTAAATCAACTAATTATTATTATATCTTTTATTTTTATTCGTATTTTTATATTTATTTATTTTAAAATATTAGGACTCAGAATTATATCATCACCGTCCACCGTCCGCTCGTCGAAATTCATCGCGGACGGCGACAAAATTTCACGGGTACCCGATTAATTCTCGGGTTTTCAACGCGAAATTCCGCCGATAGTTAAATAATTACGCGTACCAATTATTAATTATTTCCATAAGAAATTTCAGATAGCAAAAATGAATAATCAATTGCAAAAAGGAGTACACACACGCGCATGTACCCCAATACCGCAGCAATCGGAAAATGTCGCACGCGGCTGAAAAAGAAAAGAACCAAGCGGTAAACAGGAAGCACAGAGGCGGCAATAACCAAATCAGCGACCCAACTACATAAACAACCTTCCCTCCCCGTGCAGAGACACCCACGCGCCACCACCCTCGCCGAAAACGGAGAGGGGCGGCGGTGGCGAGATAATAAAATGAAAAAAAAATAAGGCACACAGTCACCATATACATACGTAAGCATATATATAAAGAAATAGGGACGAAAACCGCGGCTAACCGGAGAACTAACCGGAAGAACCAGGCGGCGACGTAATATCAGCGAATGGAGATGACAAGAACAGAAAAAAGGAACAGAACCAAAATAACTCCCCGCAAAAGAAAACAAAACAGGGGGTTTCACCCCTTTTTTTATTTTTTCTTGACCAATGGCACCCTGCCACCTATCTCTCAGGAAATATAAGGAAGTCACGTGTCTAAAACAAAACTGACACGTATAATAGGATTGTCACGAAAACTTTGCGCCCCGATTTACACCAATATATGATTTTCAACAAATAATTTGCGGGGAATAAAGATCCAAAAATTCACCAAAATAGTTTTAAAATTATATAAATATCCCCAAGTTAATAAAATATGAATTTCATTATTTTTAGATAAATTTTGAAACGCGATTGATACCTGTATTTTACAATTAACAAACCGAGCTGTACTTAAAATAAATTCAGAAGATCACGGAAACAGTCTTAAAATGTTATAAATATCCCGAAGTTCACAAAAACATAAATTCTGAAATTTTAAAACAATTTTTAAAATGCACTTTATACCCGCTTTTTAACAATTAACGAAACAAAGAGCGGGTACAATTAATCCTGAAAATTTCCAAAATAATTTTAAAATTCTCATAATACTACGAACTTAATAAAATATAAGTTTCATAATTTTTGAAGATTTCCATAATTAAATATGGATTTTACTATTAAACACACTCAGAAAATCATTTAAAAATAGATAATTAATAAAATATTTATTTCTCAATTTTATAAAGTCCTAAAAATAATTATTGAAATTATAAAGTCATAAAAACAATTTTAGAGACAATTCAAGTATTTATGGAAATAAAACTGCAATAACACCATTTTTAACAATGATACAAAATCATACAATTCATTAATTAACCACACAATCCAATTCCATACACTAGTAATCACATACACACAGTGACAGAGTAATAACCCACTGAATGAACCCACACAATCATTTTATTCAATTATTTATTCCATAATTATACATTTAAATAATAAATAAAATATACGGGTCGTTATAGAAACTTGATGATAACAAAACACCCTAACAACTTTGAAAGTAAGTAGATAAAACTGTAAAGTGCATAATTTAACAAAATGTATAAAGTTTAGCTCACAGTCATTTTCAAGGTGCTCCTCTAGCCTGATCAAATTTATCTTGTTCCTTGAAGGTCTGGATCTCTTTCCAAGTTTTCTGTTGTTTTCTTCTATCTGATTTTGGAGCTGTCTGTGGAATTCCAGTTCATCAGATTCTGAGAGATTTAGCTTTTCTTGCATCTCCAAGAGAGTCTCATTGCTAGAGATGCTCAATTGGTCTTCTAATCTGAAAAATCTTCTAAGTCCTTTGTCATCCATGAACTCCATCAGGCAGTAGGGCCTTAGATGCACTCTTCTCCCTGTGTAAGGAATAATTAGAGTCTTTGGGAGTGCATCTTTAGCTCTAATACTCCTCAGTTCTTCAATCTTCTTTAGAACCAGTCTTCTTGCAGTTATATTGAACCCAAAGTTCTTCTTGAAAGATGAATAAACCTTTATCAGTACAGCTTGGCTTTCTTGAAGGATCCTGTGAAGTGGCCATTGAATCTCCTTTCCTCCCTTATACTTGAAAACTAACCTTTCAGGTAGATTTCTGTATGTATCAATCCCTCTCACTTCTTCTAGTTCATCTAGATAGAGATTTAGATTAGAGAATTCCTTGATGTCACACAAGTACATGTAATCTCCCTTGTTGACTTTAGATTGAGATTTGACTAGAAATTTGGATTTGAGAGGTGACAACTTCACTTTCTTGACTGCTCTTGACTTTGTTCTCTTTGGTTTGTTAAGGATTGGTAGATTGAATTCAGGAATTGGTAGGCTCTCCCAGTCTATTGGTTCATCCTTAGGCACAATAGGTTCACCATAAATGTTCCTGTAAGGATCCACCACCTTGATGTCTTCAAATACCACAGAGGGTTTTGATGCTTGAGTTGTAGTTGGAGTGGATTCCTTGGGAAACTAATCCTCCAATTCCTTACCAACAAAGTTCAATTTCCTTTTGGTTCTTTTGGCCAATTCCTTGTATCTCTGAAATTTCTTCTGTTGTGATTTAACTTGTTTATTTGGATCTTGAGATTCAGTGATTTCAGATGGCTGAACAAGAATCTGTTGTGTTGGATTCACAGCTTGTAGCTTGGCCAAGATAGCAGCTTGCTCTTTCTTTTGCTTAGCCTTTTGACATTTAGAATAGCTTTCTTCTTTTTCTGCTTCAATCTTTCCTTTTCTTCTCTCTTTGCTTGAGCAAATTGAGGATGTCCAGCCACCACACAAATTTCTTTCCCATTCTTGAAAACTTTAGCAATTCTTATTTTTAAGGCTGAATCAGCTGGATCCTTGTAGAAGGCAATTGATCTTGACATAAGCTTCTTCTCATCAGGCTTAGGTGTCTCATATACTGTATCCAAAGGGTTCTTTAATGATGATTTTGGATAGTTCACCCTTGGCTTCAGAATTATTTCAGCCTTTGGAGATTTGATGCAGGATGGCTGTCCTCTTTCCAGATAGTTCATGCTCATTTCATTCACAGAGATCTGCTTGACTTGAGAGTGATGAATGGCTGACTTTACTGTCTTCTTTACTAGCTCAAACTTCTTTTGTATGTCCTCATCAATTTTCTCCCAGTTGATTGGCTTCAACTGCTCCTTTTCAGCTTCTCTTAAATTGGCTGTTGCTTTATTGATCAGATCAATACTGTATGTTACTGGTGGCTTGGTGAAAGCAATTGTAGGCACAATTACTTTACTGATTTGAATTTGAAGCTTCTCCCCCTCACTTGGTCCTTTCTCCCCCTTTTTGTTATCATCAAGTTGAGTAGAAGAGGAGGTTTGTGCAGCCACCAGTTTCTGAAGCAAGTCTGTTTTTTGAGCTTGATGAAGATGAATGGTTGTTAGAGATGCTTCCATAGCTGACATTCTTGTATCTAAGGCATCTATCTTTGTGGCAAGATCAGAATTTTTCCTGAGTTGTCTGTTAATGTCAAGCATTGTAGCTTCTGGAAGCTTAGAGTCCATCTTATCAGAAATAGCCTTTTTCATCTCATCAATATCACCCTTGATGGTGTTGACATCTCTAGCATGTTGGAAGCCTTGAATCTATTGTAGTTGCAGAGAAGCAAGATGTGCTTGAAGGAGCTTCTTGGTGTTGGCTTTTGTAGTGGTTTGAAGAGCTTAATTTGTCTAATTTATGAGTTGGATCAGGGTTGTCTTGAAGTAGTGTTCATCACAATGTTTTGAAAATGCCCATGATGGCATGCCTGATCTTGAACTGGAACCTACTTCTCCCCCTATGTCCAATGGCTCTTCTTCACTATCTCCACCTTCATCTCCAAAGAAATCTGCTGAACCACCAGTCTCATAATCAACATCACCAGATGTAGAGGGCAAAGCTGTGATGGCATCATTAGCTCTTAACATTGACTGAGTGGTATGCACCAAATTGAGCATCCTTTCTGCATTGTCATTGCCCTGTATAGCTAGAAGTTGATAAGCTGGAACAGGGTGAGTAAATACCTCAGCATCAAGGGAGGTGGAATCTATAACAGCTTGAGATTGCTGAGATAGTCCCTCCTTGTCTGCATCCTGGATATTCATTAACTCACTAGCAATGACATCCATCCTTATAGCTCATATACCTGCATTTCTCTCTTATTCTCTCTTTTGTTGCATCAGGGTCTCACCCTGGCTTCCCACCCTCACACCCTCACCTTCACCATCTAAGGTGGGACTCCTCTCACTCTCTTTTGCCAATCCTGAAGAAATGGATTGCATATTTTCACTCTTTTCCTCTCCTTTTTCCTGGGAGCAACCCAGACTCTCAATCATAACACTCTTTTCTCTCAATCCTAAGAGTGACTGTACAACCACTAAGTCTTCTGCACTATAGATAATAGATGAAATTTGAAGTTGTGCAGAGACACCCGATGGATGAGGAATATCCATCGGGTTAGCAGTTTGACTATCCGACGGATAAATGCTGTTAAGCTTATCCGTCGGGATACACTCACTACTCGACGGATGAGCAATATCCATCGAGAGAGTAGAAATAAATGAACTTGGAATTGAAACTATTGTGGACTCTGTGCTGATTGATGAGATTTTGGGCACAGATGTTTCAACAGTTCCTGAAAGAATTGGCAAGTGAGCCAACAAATCATCCAAAAGATGATGTTCACTTGCAATAGATTTTGGCTTCCCCAACAAATTTAAAGAAGGGGAATCAGGAATTGATGTGTTGATCATGTCCACATCCAGAGAGTTTGTGGGAGAATTTGGTGTTTGAGGTGCTTCTATAACTAATGATTTTGGCTGTGACTCCATATTTATTGGAGCCACATCAAACTGAATTTGTGAAGGTGCAGTGACTGTGTCTTTAGCACCAGTTTGCACAGTGTGTGAACCCTGTGCATCCTCAAAGGTTTTGGAGTTCTTCTTTCTGGCATAAGTTTGGGGTGAGCTAGTGTCCCTTACCCTATTGGCATGTGCTCTTGGCTGAGAGCTTTATTCAATAGCCACATCCTTTTGGGAGGATGCAACTAGAAATGACCTTTTATCCTTATTAATCACTGCAGTTTGTTGGGAAACTATAGTGTGGCTAGGCTGGGAACCACTCAACTCTCCATCCTTATTCTTAGGGTTTCTTTTATGTTCACCCTGTCCCTCACCTACCTTACCCACCTTCACACTCCCCTCTTTGGTTTTGGTAGATTTTGCAACTGGCACCTTTTGAGAGATACCAGAGGGGGCTTTCTTTGATTTGGATTTTGAAATTTTTGATGATTTAGTAGCTTGGGTAGGCAACTGTTGGGTCATTGACACAATTGCCATTGCTACACTAAAATTCAAAGAAGTTTGTGAGGTTGGAATATTAGGGACAGATGAACTTACCTCACTTACCTGAGGTGCTTCCATTACAGGGAAATAGAAGAGTGGCACTTCTCTATGATGATTTGCCCTATTCAAATCTGCAATAACTCTTCTCTCTTGAACCCAACAATTTAATTTGTTGTTTGGGTTCTCAAGTACAATTTCCTCAGAGAGGTGGTTAGCTAACATCATGAAAAATCTAACATAATAAACATTTTTACCCCTCTTATTTAACTCTCCTAATTTAAATCCCAACTCAAACAAAACAAGATCACTAAAATTAAAGAATTTATCTGTAACTAGCATGTAAAGCATGTTAAGCATGGAATATTGACAGAATCAAAATTACTAATTTTACCAGAAAAGACCTTGGTCACTACCTCACACATGAAACTCCATTCCTTCCTAAGACCCAATCTTCTAATGTCACTTAACTTAGAAGTAGAGAAAGCATAGTTCATGGAATTAAGCATATTAACTATATCAGTGTCTATGTGTGGTGAGGTCACAGTATTATCAGGAATCTTGAAACATGCTTTGATAACATCACTATTAATACAGATTTCCTTAACTTTAATGGTGAGTGTGATGGTCTTATCTGTCGAGTTGTATGAAGCAGTAGTCCACATCTCTTCAACAACCTCACAGAAGATGGTGGGTGATTCTAGCATTGCATAGCTGAGTTTGCAGTTCTTCAAAAAATCCATCATTTTGTGGTAGTCACTTGAATGTTGAATCCCCTTGTTTACTAGAGCCGTGAAGTTATTCTTCTCATAGATGTATCTAGTTTGTGACATGATCTTGACTATTGTGCCATTGTTAGAGAGGGGAAATTGCAGAGATAGGGATGTTAATTGCTTTTGAGAAAGAGAGAATTTAGAGCAGATAATTTGAGAATGATAAAAGAAAAGCAATGAAAATGAAATAAGCTTTTATACTATCTCAAAAATAACTGTCAAAAATAATAAAGTAAAATAAAGTGACCAATGAAAATTGCCTAAAATGGCCATTTAAAAATAAACTATAAAAATTCCATCAATTATCCGTCGTGTTATGCTTACAAACTGTAAGTATACTCAATGGATAATGTTCAGGAAATTAACGGCTAAGTTTAAGACAATTCGATGGATGAGGATAAACTGTTATCCGTCGAGTTATAAAATATTCCAGAAAAATAATTGATTTTTATTTACAAGCAATATTCCGACGGATGATCAAAATCGATGGACAAAGATCATCCGACGAGATGTAAATTTTGACTTAGCCAAAATTCCATCTTAGACTGAAAAATCATTAAATTTCTGGCTGCATAACAACCTGCAAATTATCTGAAAAGATTTAAGAATAATTAAGCATACCTAACTCACTTACTAACCTTGAGAAGGTGGATTCATCCAGTGGCTTGGTAAAAATATATGCAAGCTGCTTTTCACTTGGAACAAAATGTAGTTCCACAGTACCATTCATTACATGTTCCCTTATGAAGTGGTATTTGATGTCTATGTGCTTTATCCTTGAATGTTGTACTGGATTTTCAGTGATGGCAATTGCACTTGTGTTATTACGGAAAATAGAAATCCTCTCAATTTGCAAACCATAGTCTAGCAATTGATTTTTCATCCACAAAATCTGTGCACAGCAACTGCCAGCAGCATTATATTCAGCTTCAGCTGTAGAGGTAGAAACTGAATTTTACTTTTTACTGAACCAGGACACAAGCTTATTTCTTAGAAATTGATAGGTTCCTATTGTACTTTTTCTATCAATTCTACAACCTGCATAATCTGCATCTGAATAACAAGTTAGATCAAAACCAGAATCTCTAGGGTACCAAATGCCAAGTTTTGGTGTTCCCTTGAGATATCTGAAAATTCTCATAATAGCTACTAAGTGAGATTCTCTAGGATCAGCCTGAAATCTAGCACACAAACATGTAGCAAACATTATATTTGGCCTATTAGCTGTTAAGTACAGAAGTGAGACAACCATACCCCTATAACTTGAAATATCCACAGACTTTTCAGTAGTGTTTAATTCAAGCTTAGTTGCA
Source organism: Apium graveolens (assembly GCF_009905375.1). Taxonomy (NCBI): domain Eukaryota; kingdom Viridiplantae; phylum Streptophyta; class Magnoliopsida; order Apiales; family Apiaceae; genus Apium; species Apium graveolens. The sequence goes on from NC_133653.1 coordinate 232,909,956, forward strand.
GTGGCCATGGGAGTTTTTGCAGATGTGCAATCCATTAGATCAAACTTCTTTAAAAGATCATAAATATATTTAGTTTGACTAATTAATATTCCATCACTAACTTGCTTAACTTGCAAACCAGGAAAGTAAGTTAGTTCTCCCATCATACTCATTTCATACTTACTCTGCATCAATTTGGCAAACTTTTTACAAAGTTTTTCATCTGTAGAGCCAAAAATAATATCATCTACATAAATTTGAACAAGTAGACTAGAGCCATTAACATTTCTAAATAATAGAGTTTTATCTACAGTACCTCTTGTGGAGTGATTTTCCAAAAGGAACTTTGATAAAGTGTCATACCAGGCTCTAGGTGCTTGCTTCAGTCCATAAAGTGCTTTCAAAAGATAGTAGACATATTCTGGAAAATTTGGATCTTCAAAACCAGGAGGCTGACTAACATAGACTTCCTCCTCCAAGTCTCCATTCAGATAGGCACTTTTGACATCCATTTGATAGACCTTGAAATTGGCATGGGCTGCATAGGCTAAGAAGATTCTGATGGCTTCAAGTCTTGCAACATGAGCAAATGTTTCATCAAAATCTATTCCTTCTTGTTGACAATAGCCCTTAGCAACCAATCTAGCTTTGTTCCTGACTACTATGCCATTTTCATCCATCTTGTTTCTGAATACCCATTTGGTGTCAATTGGATTCTTTCCTCTAGGCTTGGGCACCAGCTTCCATACCTTATTCCTCTCAAATTGGTTTAGCACCTCCTGCATAGCTAAAATCCAATCAGTATCCAACAAAGCTTCTTCTACCTTATTTGGTTCTTCCTTTGAAAGAAAGCTGTTGTATAGACATTCTTCTTGAGTTGCTCTCCTTGTTTGAACTCTGGAAGATACATCACCAATGATGAGCTCAAAGGGGTGATCCTTTGTCCATTTTCTTGGTTGAGGTAGATTAACTCTAGATGAAGAGGCCTCATTGTTGTCTTGATATGTTATTGAGTTTTGATTGTTAGAAACTCCCCCTGAGTTTTGATTGCTGGAACTGGCACTAGAAACTCTCTCAAAAAAATTTCAACAATATAAATGAATTAGTAAAGAAAGATCTTTTGAGAGGACTGCCAAAGTCAGTATTTTCTCCTGATGGCCTTTGTGATTCTTGTCAGAAGGCTAAACAAAGGAAATCTTCATTCAAGAGCAAGACTGAATCATCAATTCTTGAGCCTTATCACCTACTACATGTTGATCTATTTGGTCCTGTAAATGTCATGTCTATTGCAAAGAAGAAATATGTTATGGTCATAGTGGATGAGTTCACCAGATACACATGGGTGTATTTCTTGCACACAAAAAGTGAAACTGCATCTATCTTGATTGATCATGTCAGGCAACTGGATAAATTGGTCAAAGATTCTGTGAAGATTATAAGAAGTGATAATGGCACTGAGTTCAAGAATTTGATAATGGAAGAGTTCTGCAAAAACCATGGAATCAAGCAGGAATTTTCTACTCCTCGAACTCCACAGCAAAATGGAGTTGTTGAAAGAAAGAATAGAACTCTTATTGAAGCTGCATAAACTATGCTTGATGAAGCAAAGCTTCCAACCTATTTCTGGGCTGAAGCTGTGCAGACTGCTTGGTTTACTCAAAATGCAACACTCATTAACAAGCATGGAAAGACACCATATGAGATGGTGAAGAAAAAGAAGCCAAATCTGAAATATTTTCATGTATTTGGATGCAAGTGTTTTATTCTTAAGACTCATCCTGAATAGCTATCAAAATTTGATCTAAAAACTGATGAAGGAATCTTTGTTGGATATCCACTTTCCACAAAAGCCTTCAGAGTCTTTAACTTGAGAACAAGGGTGGTCATGGAATCTATCAATGTCTCCTTTGATGATAAGAAAATTACTAGACTTGAAGATTTCAATGATCATGATCAGCTGAGATTTGAAAATGAAGACTTAAATTTTGATACTGACAATCCTGATAGTCTAAATCCTGATACAACAAATTCTGATGGATTAAGCTCTGATGTTATTGAAACTGTGGTGACTATGCCAAAGAAAGATGCACCTGTGCAGGGGGAGCATACTGAAGATGCAACCACATCTCAAGAAGCATCAGAACATACAACTGGCTCTTCAAGTTCTGATTCATCAAGTTCTGATAAGCCAAGTTCTGATAATTCTAAAAATTTAAATACTGAAGGATCCAACTCAGAGAGCATAGTTTCATGGGGAGTATCAGAAGATGTTGATGAAGATGGCATGGATCATGGGGGAGCATCCAGTTCTAGAGAAAACCTTCCATCTGCAAGGAAGTGGACTAAATCACATACACCTGACTTAATAATTGGAAATCCTGATGCAGGTGTTAGAACTAGAACATCTACTTCAAGTGAATGTCTTTACAATTCTTTTCTTTCTCAGACTGAACCAAAGAAAGTGGAAGAAGCTCTTCAAGATGCTGATTGGGTGTAAGCAATGCAGGAAGAGTTAAATGAATTTGAAAGAAACAAAGTCTGGACCCTAGTGCCAAGACCAAAGAATAGATCTGTTGTTGGTACAAAGTGGGTATTCAGAAACAAAACTGATAGTGATGGCATAATTACAAGGAATAAAGCAAGGTTGGTTGCAAAAGGATATTCTCAATAGGAGGGAATTGATTATGATGAAACATTTGCACCAGTTCCTAGATTGGAAGCCATAAGGATATTTTGGGCTTATGCTGCTCACAAAAAGTTTACTGTCTTTCAAATGGATGTGAAAAGTGCTTTTCTCAATGGAGAATTGGAGGAGGAAGTATATATTGAACAACCTCCAGGCTTTGTCGATCCCAAATATCCAAATCATGTATACAGGCTTGATAAAGCACTTTATGGCCTTAAGCAAGCTCCTAGAGCATGGTATGAGACTTTAGCTCAGTTTCTTCTGGAAAGTGGATTTAACAGAGGAACTATAGACAAAACACTGTTCTACCTCAACCATGGAAAGGACTTACTTCTGGTTCAGATTTATGTTGATGATATCATCTTTGGTTCTACAAATGACAGACTTTGCAAAAAGTTTGCCAAACTGATGCAGTCAAGATATCAAATGAGTGTGATGGGAGAACTTAGCTATTTTATGGGCCTTCAAGTCAAGCAGAATGAAGAAGGCACTTTTATTTGTCAAACCAAGTACACCAGAAACTTGCTGAAGAAATTTGGAATGCAAGATTGTTCAAGTGCATCCACTCCCATGGCCACTGCAACAAAACTGGATAAGGATAATGGTAAATCAGTAGATATTACTGATTACAGAGGTATGATTGGCTCTCTACTCTATCTAACTGCTAGTAGACCTGATATCATGTATGCTACCTGTCTTTGTGCAAGATTTCAAGCAGATCCAAGAGAACCTCACTTAACAGCTGTGAAAAGAATATTCAAATATCTTAAGGGAACAGCTGATCTGGGATTGTGGTATCCCAGAGAATCAGATTTTAAACTAATAGGTTACTCAGATGCAGATTTTGCAGGTTGCAAAATTGACAGGAAGAGCACAAGTGGAAGCTGCCAATTTCTTGGAGGCAGATTGGTTTCTTGGTTTAGTAAGAAACAAAAGTCAATTTCCACATCAACTGCAGAAGCAAAATACATTGCTGCAGGAAGCTATTGTGCACAGATTCTTTGGATGAAGAATCAGTTACTGGATTATGGGTTAACATATTTTAAAATCCCTATTTACTGTGATAATCAAAGTGCTATTGCTATGACAGGTAATCCAGTTCAACACTCAATGATAAAGCATATCAGCATAAGGTACCACTTCATAAGGGAACATGTGGATGAAGGTACAGTGGAATTGCACTTTGTTCCAACAGATCAACAACTAGCAGATATCTTTACAAAACCACTGTATGAAGCTACTTTTACAAGATTGGTAAATGAACTTGGAATAGTTTCAGGTTCTTTCTCTAAATCTGTTTAGTTTTGTTCTGATACATCAGACTTTATGATCAGTATTTACAGATATTACTCTCTTTGTGTATTCTGTGCCTAATTGAAAATTGATTAAGTACTGATTGTTGTCTGATGTGAATTTCAAAACTTTGATAGTGAAATGACTGTTTCTGTGACTATTCGATCCTATGAGGATAACTGTGCTAGATGCTGACCAAGTAGTCTTTAATATACTAGAGATCCCATGTTAGAAGTAATTATTTATGTGGAAATCTATTGACACAAGCAAATTCTGATATTGAGCTTAGTTACGTTTACTTTGTCTATCTTATTACTATGTCAAAAACTAGAATAATGCTTCTAATCTGTTAAGTTCTGATGGTAGTAAATCTGCTGAATGTACTAAGTGATGATAAACCTCACTTATAAAAAAAGGGGAATAAAAATCAGGTACTCCTTTGAGATCTAGAGTAAAAATGTGGAAGGGACGACCCAAGTGCATTGCTTGTATTAAGTAATATGCATCAGAAAAAGCAAAAATAAATATTTTTCTTGGTGAGTTTTCACACTCTATGATTACTGGAGAAATACTCTGATAATAGCATAAATTCTGATAAGCAGTCGTGACTCACTTACACTGAGAAGCCTCTATAAAATGGAATTTCAAAAGATGCATAAAATAAGCACAAAACAGTTGAGGTGGATTCATGCATGAACTCATTCAATAGTAGGCTTCAGAATAATGACAGATTTTAAGTAAAGTTCTTAGTTATGCCTTATTTCTAAGATGTACTAAAGTGAATCAGACTTTACTCTTTGTCTGATATTTATCTTAATGCACACACTTACACTACATATGAATGATAACAATTACTGTGACGATCAATGTTGTTTTAGATAAACAGTTTATGTGTCAGATTGCAAAAATTCTGAGGATAGGTTCTGATGGAAGTTCTGATGATTAAGTTCTGAAGAACCGAAATCAGAGTTTGTGTGAAGAATTACAGAAATAGCCATTCAACTTTTCGAGTTAAGAAATCATGTTCTGATGACTGTTAAGTTCTGATATAAGTCTAAGTGCTGATATTAAATTCTGATTCTTTACTTGACTTATTTGTGGTTAAAATCTGAAACAGTCTTATTATAAATCAGACTATGTTTGAGTGGAATATTAACAGTTAATACAATTAGGGTTAGTGGTATACGTCCATGCACAGTAATTTTTATTTGTTTCTTGTGCGCATTAAACCCCGTTTTATACTTCCAATGGCTGTTTTTATTCTCCTTAGTCTAGGGAGACGAGGTAGAATTATTTCTACCTGTCAGCATTAAATTTTCCTTGCGTCTCCTGACATTCCATTACCTATATAAACCAAAAATTCACTATAGTCAGTACATCTCTCATTTTCTATCATTTGCTCTCATTTTCTCTCAAACTCTCAAGCTCTTACTCTCAACTATTTCTCTCTCATCACAATCATGGTGAACTACAACTTAGCTCTAAACTATGATACTTTCTCTCTCACCATGAGTTGTCCAGAGTGGCAGCAGGAATGGCATGTTACTGTTATTCCTGATAATGTTTGGGACTCTGTTCCCCAAGAGGTTCTGACAGACCTCTTGATCTTTTATATGGATTACCATCGCCATGTTGAGCGATTAGAAGAAGCTCGGCTGGAAGCTCTTCGACAGCAAGAGCGAATCATTCGTCTCGCTGTTCTGTTTGTAGAGAGTAGGAAGAAGAAATAGGCTTTGTAGCTTAGGACACTCGTGTAATCTTGTGCTGTAATTTCAATTTCATGAATGTATTCTCTTAATATATTAATGGAATTTTTATATTTTTGCAAGATGTTGTCTCTGAGTTGTTTGAAATTCTGATGCATTTTTAAATCCTGATTTATCCATATTTTCATGACCATTTTATTACTGATACAAATCAAGTTCTGATTCTGACGTGGCAGTACCTAATTCCTTGATTTATTTTTTTTGGTCATTCTCTCATCTGATGTATTTTTACAGAATATTGGTTTCATAGTAAAAATGATTTAATAAGTGGGAACAATTTAAATTTTAAATTAAAACTGAATCACCTTGATTAATGGGATTACTTGGTAAGTGGAACGGTTTTTCCTTGAAAAACTACATGTGATAAGTAATGATTACTGTTTTCCCGTGCCCATTAATTATTCTTTACTGCTGCATGTCTGACAGGTGTCCAACAGTTACTTTTTCTACCGTGTATAAGTAAAAGAGAGAGAAGATTGTAAAATCTTTTATTTACTTTCACACTTTATCTTTCTTTACTTCTATTCTCTCTCATCTCCTGACGTTGTTTTTCATACAGACATTTTATCAAACACCTTACAGGCAACCTTAATTCTCAATTTTTCTCATGGCACCTAAGGATTTGATCATAGATGGAGCCAAGTTCATTCCCAACAACTATGCTGCAATCTTAAATCATGATGAAGCTCCATCTGAGTTGCACTTTGTGCAAGATCTTCTAGCACACAGTGAAATTGGGTATGCATTGACCCAGCCTCAAGTCATTTCCAGCCAACAAGTTCTGACATTTTGGTGGACTGGGCATTTTGACAATGGTGGTGCTACTGGTACTCCAAGTATTATTTTTGAAGTAAATGAGGTTGAACATGTGGTAACTCCTGGAGCAGTTCGTAAAGCTCTACATTTACCAGAAGGTTGCATTTTCTCAACAGCGGAGGAACCAGTGTTACAACAGCTCATGGCCAATTTGAGGTATGAGAAGAGTTTGGCCAAGCTTGGACAGTTGAAACGAGCACATATCAGAAAGGAATGGAGCTTTTTCTTCGACTGCATCACTAAAGCATTTGGCAATAAGTGTTCCAACTTTGATGTCATTCCAATCATGAGTCAGCACATCGGGTATGCTATTATTCACCAAACTCATTTTGATTTTGCAAGTGTTGTGCTAGGTTTTATTTGGGATAGGATGACAGAGGATAGAAATGTAGTTTACTTTGCTAGATTCTGTCAGCTTATATATACCTTTTGCTGTGCTAATGAACCCCAACCAGCCAGTTCTTTATTTCCACCTTTTAAACTTGCAAAATGTGCTTTTAATGACTTGGTAAATGCTAACCTTAAGAAAACAGTGGTTAGACCCTTACAGATACCTCAGTCTGTAAAACAGATCTTGGTAAATGTTGATCCTCTAACCTACAGATCTGTTTACCCTGATGTACAACCCACCACCACCACCCAGACAACTCAACAACCATCAGAACATACCACACATACACCTCAATCTACTCAACCTTATGTCAGAACATATCTCAAAACTTCACAGCTACCTCAACCTTCATCATCAGCACATACTGTGAAGCCTTCATCTTCCAAGTCCAAGAGGACAAAGGCTGTACCTCAGACAACACAGAAGAGAAGGAAGTTTGTTCGAAGCGATGAGTCAGATAGTGAGGAACAGGTTCCTGTATCAGAACCTATTATAAAAGAAGCTGAGAAGGTCTCTTCTCAAAAGGATACTGCAATTGGGGGATCTAAGCTTCTCAAGAGGCTTAGAAGAATGTCTTATGCTGAAACTCCCAAGGAATCTACACCTTTAAAGAAAAGAAAGAAAAAGAGAGCTCACAGGCCAACTTTAGATGATGAGGAAGCAGCAGCTAAGGAAGGAGATCAGGAATCTCTGATCTCAAAAGAGCCAGAATTTGCTGAAGCTATTGCATCTCCATCTTCATTGTCACCAACTCATGAAGCTACTACTACAGATAAAGCATCTACACCACCTGTGTCTCCTGTACATGAACCAGTATCTACTGAAGACCTAGGCACAAGTGCTGAAATTGATATTCATAATCTAGTTGTGCCTGAGGTTCTCTATTTAGAAGCTCCAACAACAATAAATCCATCAACAACACCACTTACTGATGCTAATGAAACTCCAGAATTATCTGCAACACCTTCTCTGCATCTAGATGTTAATGATCAGAATATAGGTGAGCATCAGACTATGGATGTTGATCAGAACTTGGAAGCAGATCAGCACTTAGAGGAGGATGTTGAAGTCTCAATTGCTTCTCATACTGTTCTTTTAATAGAAGATGTTGATTATGTCAGTTCTGATGCTGCAAATGCTGATAATACTGGTGATGCTGCTATAAATGTAGATGTTGATGAAGCTGGTCCTTCAGGATATGCACCTCAACAAACTGTTTCTAAATCTGAACTAGTCAAGAAGTTTGTTCGAGGAGAAGCACCAGTACCTTGGAGTGAAACTCCTAGAGGACAGGAGTGGACTAAGGAATGGAACACAGTTACCTTTGTTCCATCTGAAAAGATTCTTACTGAGCACTTGACAAAAGCTGATGAGATGTTAATTAATGATGATTTCAAGATACAGCTTCGAGTCACTGCATTGAGTACTAGACATCTGCAAGGTCTACATTCAACAACTCATGCAGAGTTACATAAAATTCAGGAAGAATTGCTCAAGTAAGAAATGATTAAGAAAATTGACTAGAAAACTTTCTTCCAACCTACCTTTGACAGAGTTGCTTACATTGAGAAGATCCAAGAGAAGCAACAGTCTCAGATTGATGATATTTTGAAAAATCAAGCTTCTCAGCAATCTCAACTCGATGAAATCCAATCCTCAGTGGAATTGCTTGTCTCTCTTCTCTTACTTGCTGATACCAAAAAGGGGGAGAAGGTAATTAAGTCCAAATGCAAAACTGTTAAGACACTGAAGGGGAAGGATGATGAAAAAGATGACCAGGGAAACTCTGGAATGGGTGGAGGTCATGGTCAAGGTAGTGGTTTCTCATCAAGAAGAGTTGAAGCTACAGGTCATAGAACAAGTTCTAATACTGGAAAAAGAATTACTTCTAATACTAGTAAAAGGATAAGTTCTGATGAACTTTTGGATCTTGATGAAGAATTATCAAGACAGTTATTTCTTAAGGAAAATCCAGGAATGGACTTTGAGAGTCTGATGGAAGAAGAAGCTAGACTTAAGTCAGAAAAAGTCAATTCTAAATCTGAAGCTTCTGTTGGTAAAAAGAAACTTCCTAAGACCAAAGGCATTGTGATAAAAGAAAGGACAAATCCTGAAGCAACCAAGGTCAAATCATAATTGCAGATAGATCCAAGGTCCAAGGGCAAAGAAAAAGGTGGTGAACCTATAAAGGTTTATGTGCCTCCTGTGGATGAAAAAATTACTGTTGAAGATGTTGATCTTACTCTGACTTCAAGGAAGATTTCTAAGACAACCTCTGACATGGCTCAAGTTGTTCAGAGTCAAGATATAGTTAGTTTTGATATTACAAAGAAGCAAGTAACCTCTGACATAGCTCAAGTTGACTTGATATCAGAAGATAAGGAAAAGGAAACCTCTGACATTGCTCATGTTAAACCCTCAAAGTTACTCCTACCAGGATTCACCAAAGCCAAACAGACTCAACCTTAGAAGACTGCATCAAGTGGTTTTGAAGCAAAAGTGGTTACTGGAAAAGAAGCAAGAGATAAATCTGGATTGGGTAGTGCTGATGAAAGAAGAGTACAGAACACAATCAATGATCCAACTTCCTTAAGTGAACCAGGTATTGGAGCAACTCCTGAAAGATTGAATCAACTAGAATCTGTACAGATGGTTTACCATACCTACTTGAAAGAACACATCTTGTTGTACTTCATGACAGATGGTAAGGTTTATCATATAAGGGAAAATGTTATTCCACTAAAGTATTTTGAAGAATTGGAACATGTATTATTCTTACTTCAAGTGAATGACATAATAACAGAAAGTGATGCAAACTATTTGAAGAATCAAATTCAGATACAGAAAAGGCTTTATTCTGTAAAGTCTGACAACACATATCTTCCAAGGTACAGAGATCACAAGGGTGATATTGTTGAGATGAAGCCTAACTCTGCTAAGATTATAACTACCTTTCTGGGTTATAAGGTTGTAGAATTCAATCTTGAGTCTGACAAAGCGTATTTGATCAGACTGGATCAGGATATAAGGATATCTAGAATTAATGATCTCAGGGCTGCTATCTTTCAAACTGGTGAAGATTCTGCAGAACTTAAAGATGCTAAAAGGAGGAGGATTGATGAACTCAGATATGCTGAGAGATATTTGTTAAAGAACTATCTCAGAACAACTCCTGACATCAGAGAGATCAGAAAGTGAAGCCAAGTCAAGATCTACAACTGCTCAAATTTTGATATGAATACAGACTGAAGTTGTTATCAGTAGTTAAAGTTGGTAAAGCTTTAAGGACTGTAAGTTGTAGTTATCTAGTCAAATTCTCATGCATTTGTACTTAATGTTTTTGACATCATCAAATATCTGTTAAACTTGTATATTATGCTAATTTACAAGTTGGGGGAGATTGTTAGATATATTTGATAATGTCATGACTAATATGATTTATGTTTAGTTTTCAGATCTTACTTAAATAGGACAAATCAGTACTTAACTGAAATCAGCACTTATACTGAAGTCAGAACTTAAGTTATCAATACTTAAGGTTCAGGAGATATTTATCAGAAGATAATATCAGGACTTAAAGGAAACGTTCAGATAAGGAAGGCGACTGATTGAAAGGAAAAGAAGATCAAGACAAATGTAAGAAGAGATATGCATGAAGAAGGAATTCTATGAAGAATAGAATACTTGGAAGAAAAGATATCCGATTGATATATTTTAGGAAGCAAAATTATATTCCATATCAATTAGCAATTATCTTGTAACTGTGTAGTATATAAACACAGACATAGGATTTACACTATAAGTGTTATCATTATCGAGAATATTATTCATTGTAACCCTAGCAGCTCTCGTGATATTTGTTCATCACTGAGAGAGGACAGTTCCATACTGTGACAGAATTTATTGCTTTGAATAAAGTCTATTTTCTGTTACTTGTGTTATTAGAGTTCAATTTGATTGTGCTATACACTGTATTCACCCCCCTCTACAGTGTGTGACCTAACATACCCATAGCATATCCAACAAAAATTCCTTCATCTACTTTAGCATCAAACTTCCCATTCTGATCAATTTGATTTCTCAAGATATAACATTTGCAGCCAAAGACATGAAGAAAATTTAGAGTTGGCTTCTTGTTCTTGAACAATTGATAGGGAGTCATGCATTTTGCTTGATTAATCAGAGAAATATTCTGAGTGTATCATGCAGTATTTATAGCTTCAGCCCAGAAATATGTTGGTAATTTAGATTCTTCAAGCATTGTCCTGGCAGCTTCAATAAGTGATCTGTTCTTCCTTTCCACTACTCCATTCTATTGTGGAGTTCTTGCTGCTAAAAACTCATGCAAAATTCCATTTTCTTCACAAAATGCTCTCATCACAGAATTCTTGAAGTCAGTTCCATTGTCACTCCTGATTCTTCTCACTTTGAAATCAGGATGATTATTGACTTTCCTTATGTGATTGATGATGATTTCACTAGCCTCATCTTTAGACTTTAGGAAATATGTCTAAGGGAACTTTGAGAAATCATCTACAATTACTAGGCAAAATCTTTTCCTTGAAATGGACAACACATTGACTGGTCCAAACAAATCCATGTGTAGCAGTTGCAAAGGTTCTTCAATTGTTGAATCAAGCTTCTTCCTGAATGATGCTTTGATCCGCTTTACTTTTTGACAGGCATCACACAATCCATCCTTAGAAAACTCCACTTGAGGAATGCCTCTAACCAGTTCTTTCTTTACTAGTTCATTCATGGTCTTGAAGTTTAAATGGGATAGCTTCTTGTGCCATAACCAACTTTCATCCTGACTTGCTTTGCTGAGAAGACAACTAACAGATTCTGCATTTGATGAGTTGAAGTCAGCAAGGTGCATATTTCCTTTTCTCACACTAGTGAGAACCACTTTGTTGTTCCTCTTGTTAGTCACAACACAGGCTTCTAAATTAAAGGTTACTGAATTGCCTTTATCACAAAGCTGGCTGATACTCAGCAAATTATGCTTGAGACCATCCACTAAGGCAACTTCCTCAATGATGACATTGTCTTTTGAAATCAAGCCATATCCCACAGTATAACCCTTGTTGTCATCTCCAAAAGTAATACTAGGGCCAACTCTCTCCTTGAACTCTGTGAGCAGGGTAGAATCACCAGTCATGTGTCTTGAACAACCACTATCCAAGTACCATAGATTCTTTATATTTCCCTGCACACATCAAAATCAAATCAAGTTGATTTTGGTACCCAAGTTTCCTTGGGTCCTTCCTTGTTAGCTTTCTTTTTCTATTTCTTAGGTTTGATCTCATTTGACTTGGGGATATCATATTCATCCTTAGTCATTTGAGTTGAACCTTTGAAACCATTCATTATAGCAGAATTATCATGTATATTATGATTAACAGGGAATGGCATGCTATTAGTGAACATGTTCTTCCAGTAAGGCATGCTAAATGGCATTTGTGGCATACTAAATGCAGCATAATAAGGATTAGGTGCAAATGGCATATTAGCAAACTGTGCATTCATATTCTGTGTAGACATAGCATTCATAGGCATAGGAGGCATGGCATTCATGTTGGGAAAGTGAAGTGGCACAGATATGGAAGTAGTCATGGCAGATTTGCAATTAACAGATAAATGATTTACACTACCACACTTGACACAGATTTTTCTAGGAGCATATTTATCAGGTGTGTAGTTATTGTGTTTGTTAATCCCTACTTTACCATTTCTATTATTTTTCTTTTTAGCCTCTGTTTTAACCTCAATCTTTTCAAGTATGTCACTCAATTGCTTGACAGTCATATGACCAACATTAGCCTTCTTCTCCTTCTTCACTTGACTAGATTCTCCTGGAACAAAATTCTTGGAAACTGATCCATATCTCTCATTTAACTTGACAAGCTTGGCTTTACTCACAGGCTCACAGTCGACGGATGAGGATTTATGTCACTCGACGGATAACCTTTTTTGCTATTCGACGGATGACCCTCATCATCCATCGAGTCTATATCTGTTAGCAATCCTTCCACCAAATTGGATTCCAGCTTCTCCTTGTTCTTCTTCCAGGCTGCATCACAAAAGGACTCAATCCCTTGAACTTTGGTGATTTGAGCATGAACATCTCTAGATGTTTTCCATGCCTTAATCACCTCTTGTTCACATTCAAACTGCTTCTTCAAGATCTCTTCTTTCTTCAAGTACTCAGTTAATTCATCCTTAGCAATTTTGCACTCAATTCTTAATTTTTCAAATTCAATGAACTGAGACTCTAGCACATTATTCCTCTCACTTAAAAATAAATTGTTTTCTTTGATTTTAGCATTTTCTTTAGTGAGAGACTTAAGTGTAACACGCAAATGATATAATTCTGTAGACATGTCATTTATAGCATCATTACACTCAGCTTTAGATAAATGTGCAAGGTTAGTGTAGATTACCTGATTACTTGAAGAACTTGTCTCTGTTTCATCAGACTTGGCCATTAGGGCTAGATTGACATAGCTGACATCCTCATCCTCATCCAGACCATCTGCAGCCCAATCATTTTCTTGTGTAATAAAAGCCCTTTCCTTTTGTTTGAGCAGCTCAAAGTATTTCTTTTTATAATCTACAGGCTCAAACTTCTTTTTGTTAGAATCTGACTTTCTACACTCACTGGAAAAGTTCCCTGCCAAGCCACATTTGAAACACTTGAATTTTGATTTATCCACCATGTTTCTATTTGGCTTAGTTGCTCCAAAGTTCTTCTTGAACTTAAGCTTGGCAAATCTTCTAGAAAGAAATGCTAGATGTTCATCAATATTTTTCATGTCATCTTGGCTCAAAGAATCTTCATTTTCTGATGCCAGTCCCTTGCCCTTGTTTTCACAGACCTTTGAAGTTGATTCAACAGCTTCCATCTTCATCTCCTTCTCCTTTTCTAACTCAGCAACTAGTGCAATGGATCCTCCTTTCTTCTTTCCTCTCCCTATCCTCTCATCTTGCTCTATTTCAAGCTCATAGGTTTTCAGGATGCCATATAGTCTCTCCAAAGTAAACTCCTTGTAATCTTGAGAGTTTCTCAATGAGACTGTCATAGGTTTCCGTTCCTTTGGAAGAGATCTAAGGAACTTCATATTGGAGTCTTTTTTCTGATAGACCCTTCCATGCAACTTCAGAGCATTTAGTAGTTTTTGAAACCTACTAAGGATGTTAGTGAGAGACTCACTTTCTTCACTATGAAAATGCTCATATTGCTGAATCAGTAGCTGCATCTTGTTTTCTCTAACTTGCTTAGTGCCATCACAGATAATCTGTATTGTATCCCAAACATCCTTGGCAGTTTTGTAATTGATGATGTTGTCAAACATATCACCATCAACTCCATTGAACAGGATATTCATGGCCTTCTTATCTTTCCTGACTTGTTCAATATCAGGATCAGACCATTCATGCCTTGGCTTGGGGACAGATGGCTCATTTCCAGTTACAGCTCTCACTGGTACATGAGGGCATCTTTCTATGCAATCTACATAGGCCTCATCTTGAGAAAGTAAATGAAGATGCATCTTTACCTTTCAGTGATGGTAATTATCTTTATCCAGAAAAGGAATCTTGACTCCAACATCCTTTTTGTTCATCTTGCTATTTTGTTGTGATCTTTAAACTCTTTGTTTATCAAGAGCTTGCTCTGATACCAATTGTTAGTCCCGTAACAATGCAACAAGAATTACAGAAGGGGGGTTGAATGGAATTCTTGAAACTTCTTCACAAATAAAATTGTTCTAACTTAAATATATATATCAGTGTGAATTGATTTACAGAGTGCGGAATAATAACTTGAAATGAATCAAAACACAAGTAATTAAAAACACAAGTCTTTAAAAACTTTATGCTGGATTTGAATGTATCCACCAGAGATATATAATATATCAAGAGAACTTAGTGTAGCAATTAGCTCACAGCTGCTTACAAATTGTCAACAACTAAGATTGTAGAGAAATGCTAAGAATACAGCTTACAAATGTTTCTCTATTAGTTGCTTAGTTAGTTGTTCTATTTGCTACTTCTTGGTTTATATATCACCAAGATTACAAAGCAATAAGACAAGATAATAAAACAAAAACTATCAAGTCTAATACTATGCTACTTCATTACTCTATTCCAGCATCTTTGAATATCTTCATAATAGCATGGAAATGGTAATGCTTCTTTATTCTCTAAAACCCAGTTGAATAGGCTTCCACATTCTATTTGCATACACTCGACGCATGTGACTGTGTTGTCACTGTCAACAGATGTTTGAATTCTTTATCCGTCGGGTTCATGATCATCCGTCGAGTTCATGATCATCCGTCGGGTTGTCTTGTTGATCATCCGTCGAATGGCATTGTTGTTTATCCGTCGAGTAGCAATCTGGCACTTGACTTCATTTCATTTATGCAGAATTACAAGACATCATCAATGTAAAATTAATCAACCTATTCTGCATATCTAGTTAAAGTCAACATGACTTGAGTACTACTACAGAATCTAAACAATTTGTATGCAGAAATGTGTTACAGACTTATTGTTACATAAGCTACTCACTCGATGGATAATAAATCATCATCCGTCGGGACTATATTGAGTTATCCGTCGGGACTATAATCCTTATCCGTCTAGTGCTACATTTTTCACTAAGTAAAATCTACCAAGGTGTTTTGTTAATGACATCATCAAGTACACAACATATACACAACACAACTTATAAAGCAGCTGTGGATACTTTCAAATCCACCAGAAAGTTTTGAAGCCTGTGTTTTATTACTTGGTGTTTTGATTTATATTACTCTTTCATTCCGCACTATTGCAAATCAAACACTATTATATATTAAGTTAGAACAATTTTAAAATCTCAAAAAGTAGCCAGAATTACATTCAACCCCCTTTCTATAATTCTTGTTGTATTGTTAGGGAATAACAATTGGTATCAGAGCAAGCTCTTGAAGAACAAAGAGTATAAAGATCACAACAAACAACAAGATGAACAAGAAGGATGTTGGAGTTAAAATTCCATTTTTGGACAAAGACAACTATCACCACTGGAAGGTGAAGATACACCTACATCTTCTTTCCCAAGATAAGGCCTATGTGGACTGTATAGAGAGAGGTCCTCATGTACCTATGAGAGTTGCAACTGGCAATGAGCCATCTGTTCCAAAACCTAGGCATGAATGGTCAGACCCTGATATTGAGCAATTTAGGAAGGATAAGAAGGCCATGAACATATTATTCAGTGGTGTTGATGGTGATATGTTTGATAACATCAATAACTGTAAAACAGCCAAAGAGGTTTGGGACACAATACTGATTATTTGTGATGGTACTGAGCAAGTCAGGGAAAACAAGATGCAGCTCATGATTCAGCAATATGAGCATTTTTACTGTGAAGAAAGTGAGTCACTCACTGATATATTTAGTAGATTTCAAAAGCTACTAAATGCTCTGAAGCTGCATGGAAGAGTTTATCAAACAAAAGACTCTAACCTCAAGTTCCTTAGATCTCTCCCAAAGGAGTGGAAGCCAATGACAGTCTCATTGAGAAACTCACAAGATTACAAGGAGTTCACCTTCGAGAGACTATATCGCATCCTGAAAACCTATGAGCTTGAAATAGAGCAAGATGAAAGAATGGAGAAAGGAAGGAAGAAATGAGGATCCATAACACTTGTTGCTGAGTTAGAGAAGGTGAAGGTAGAAACTGTTGAATCTACTTCAAAGGTCTGTGAAAGCAAGGGTAAAGGGCTGGTAGCTGAGAATGAAGATCAGTTGAGACAAGATGACATGGATGATATTGATGAGCATCTAGCATTTTTATCCAGGAGATTTTCCAAGCTCAAATTCAAGAAGAATTTTGGAGCAACCAAGCCAAATAGAAACATGGTTGATAAGTCAAAATTCAAGTGTTTCAAATATGGCTTGGCGGGTTATTTTGCTAGTAAGTGTAGAAAGTCTGATTCCAGCAAAAAGAAGTTTGAGCCTATTGATTATAAACAGAAATACTTTGAGTTGCTCAAACAA
The DNA here is from genome assembly GCF_009905375.1 of Apium graveolens. Classification (NCBI taxonomy): domain Eukaryota; kingdom Viridiplantae; phylum Streptophyta; class Magnoliopsida; order Apiales; family Apiaceae; genus Apium; species Apium graveolens. The sequence goes on from NC_133653.1 coordinate 232,926,934, forward strand.
AAGGAAAGAGCTTTCATCACACAGGAGAATGACTGGGCTGTAGATGGATTGGATGAAGATGAAGAAACAAGCTATGTCAATCTAAACCTAATGGCCAAATCAGATGAAACAGAGACCAGTTCTTCAAGCAATCAGGTAATCACCACAAACCTAGCACATTTATCTAAAGCGGAGTGTAATGATGTAATAAATGACATGTTTACTGAATTATATCACGTGCGTGTTACACTTAAGTCTCCCACTAAAGAAAATGCTAAAATTAAAGAAAACAATTTTTTTTTAAGTGAGAGGAATGATGTGCTAGAGTCTCAATTTATTGAATTTGAAAAATTGAGAATTGAGTGTAAAATTGCTAAGGATGAATTAACTGAGTCCTTGAAAAAAGAAGAGATTTTAAGGAAACAACTTGAGAGAGAACATGAAGTAATTAAAGCATGGAAATCATCTAGAGATGTTCATGCTCAAATTACTAAAGTTCAAGGTATAGAATTTTTTTGTGATGCAGCCTGGAAAAAGAGCAAAGTAAAGCTTGATTCCAATCTGGTTGAAGGACTCTTTACAGATGTGGACTCGACGGATGATGAAAATCATCCGTCGGATAATCAAAAGGATTATTCGTCGAGAGACAAGGAGCCACATCTGTCAGTTGTGAGTAAACCGATTAGCAAAGCTAAGTTAGTTAAATTGAATGAGAAATATGGATCAGTTTCTAAAAATTTGGTTCCAGGAGAATCAATTCAAGTTAGAAAAGAAAAGAAAGTTAATGTTGGTCATATGTCTATCAATCAATTGAATGAAAGACTCGAAAAGATTGAGGTTAAAATAGAAGCTAAAAGGAAAAACAATAAAAATGGGAAGGTAGGGATTAACAAACATAACAACTACACACCTGATAAATATGCTCCAAGAAAAATCTGTGTTAAGTGTGGCAGTGTTAATCACTTGCCTGTTAATTGTAAGATTGATATGCCTACTCCCATGACTGCACCTTCTTCTTTTCCCAACATGACTGCCATTTCTGCAATGCCTATGAATGTTATGCTTGCTCAGAATATGAATGCACCATTTGCTAATATGCCATTTGCACCTAATCCTTATTATGCTGCATTTAGTATGCCACAAATGCCATTTAGCATGCCTTACTGGAATAACATGTTTGCAAATAGCATGCCTTTTCATGTAAACCAAAATGTGCATGATAATTCTGTTTCAATGACTGGCTTCAAAGGTCCAGCTCAAATGACTAAGGATGAATCTGAGATCCCCAAGTCAAATGAGATCAAACCTAAGAAACCAAAGAAAAAAGCTAACAAGGCAGGACCCAAGGAAACTTGGATACCAAAATCAACTTGATTTGGTTTTGATGTGTGCATAGAAACAGAAAGAATCTTTAGTATCTAGACAATGGTTGCTCAAGGCATATGACTGGAGATTCTACCCTGCTCACTGAGTTCAACGAAAGAGCTGGCCCAAGTATTACTTTTGGAGATGACAACAAGGGTTATACTGTGGGATATGGCTTGATTTCAAAGGATAATGTCATCATTGAAGAGGTTGCCTTAGTGGATGGACTCAAGCACAATTTGTTGTGTATCATCCAGCTTTGTGATAAGGGAAATTCAGTTACTTTCAATTCAGAAGCCTGTGTTATGACCAATAAAAAGAGCAACAAAATGGTTCTCACTGGAGTGAGAAAAGGAAATGTGTATCTAGCTGATTTCAACTCATCAAATGCAGACTCAGTAACTTGTCTTCTCAGTAAAGCAAGTCAAGATGAAAGTTGGCTATGGCACAAGAAGTTGTCCCATATAAACTTCTCATTGGTCAGAGGTATCCCTCAAGTGGAGTTTACTAAGGATGGATTGTGTGATGCCTGCCAAAAAGGAAAGCAGATTAAAGCATCATTCATAAAGAAGCTTGATTCAACAATTGAAGAACCTTTGCAACTGTTGCACATGGATTTGTTTGGACCAGTTGTAATAACCCCAATTTTTGGGAAATTTTGAAACCCTTATGAATACTGTTTTTGCTGAACGAGAAAACTTTTCATGCCACACTATGTAGGGGTTCTGATATTGATCTTCTGGGATATTATTAGTACTCTATGTGGTATATAAGTGTATATAAAGATCGTCAGAATCCAATTTCCGAACACTTGGATTTTTTTCCCGGAAATCCACTAGATACGGAAAGGATTGAGTATAAGGTAACAGGATAAAAAGGATTTAAATTAAAGGATTATAATAGAGGATCATAAAAAGGAATATAATGTATTGAGAAAGGTTAAGGGAACCTAAGTAATAAGATCCCAGGTATGATCCTTCAAACGATAAACGAGAACGAAAGTTAAGCGAACCGTATAACAGATCAGCGGTCATTAGGCAAACGATTAGGAAGTTAAGCAAAGCGATTAGAGGGAGTGATGTCACCCAACCAATGAGAGGAGGACAAGGAGGGAAAGATGACATCACAACATGACATAGGCATGACATGGGAAGGAAGGAGGTGTGGTTGAATGAGAACCACACAAATTCAAGGGCAACAAGGTAATTAACTAAATCAAACACAAAAACAAGTCAACCAAGCCAAGCAAAATCATTTTTCATCAAAATCAAAAAGAAACCAAGGCATTGTTCATCTTTTGCTCTCGGCTTTTTAGCTTTTTAAAGGGCAAGAATTTCAAAATCAAGATCCAAGCTTCCTAAATTGGTGAGTTAATTCCCTAATCATCTTCATGCTTAGTTAGGGCTATATCATGAGTTTAAGCCATCAATTCCTTCTCCATATTCTTCATTTAATCAAAGAAGAAGACTATGAATAGTGTTTTCAAGTTTTTAACTTGAAATTTTTCTTGTTTTCCTTGAAGATCCAAGCATTCCTAAGACTTCTCAAAGCTTCTTAAGGCTTCCTAACTCCTCCCACCACTTCAAGGAAGGTATATCATCTCCAAACCCTAGATTCCTATGTATTATAAGATGATTTTGATTAGTAGGGTGATATTGTAGCTTGATGTTGTGATTTAGAGTTTGGGATTTGAAATGGTATTGAATTGGAATGGTAAATGTTGTTGTTTTGATTAAAAGAACTTAAGTATGGTTAAAGTTAAGCTTAGGCATAAGTATGAATGTTAAAATTGAATTGGTTGGGGTTGTTATGATGTGATAAGGATGGATGTTGGTTGTATGTTGGATTGAGGTTGAATTGGGTTGGTTTTGAATGGTTTTAAATTGGGAAATCGCGTAAACATAGCCGTCATAACGTCCGATTTTCTTTAGACTGTTTTTGTGCATAACATTAGGACCCGAGAACCCCCTGCTAGATTATGACCATTGCCATGTTTAGATAGTTCGTGTTACGAGCTTCATTTTGATATGTAGTTCGTTCGATTCCGATGCACGGTTTAGGAGAAACGACCGTTTCAGGTAACGGCGTTTCGCGAACGAAACTTTTCCCCTCGCCTTACTTTGAAACATAGGTTAAAGACCAAAAAGGACTAATTGAAGTATGAAACATTTATGGTAAGTGTGTTAGGCAGTTGGTAAGACACTCGCGAAGGAATTGCCTTAAAACTCGTAAAGGTTAAATTATTAAAAATGGTGGAGCCGAGGGTACTCGAGTGACTTAAGTGAATCAGTAAGCGCAAAATAAGCGTTAGAGTCTAAGTTAGTTAAAGTATAGATTTACAAGTGACTTTGGTTTAATTCCAACTTACTTGTTGTTTATAGGTTACCAAACTCGTCCCAAGCCTTTTATCACCCCAAGTCGCTCAGGCAAGTTTTCTACCCGTTATAACTGTTGTTGTGATGAATATATGTATTTGCATTATCTTGCGATAGATGCATGTTGGTTAATTAGCAAATGTTGCAATATATTGAAGCATGCTGCTATGGTATATATATATGCATGCCTGTTTCGTATTCTTTCCATATATATCTGTTGATTCAGTTGATAATACCTATGCTAGAGGATAGCGGTAATTTGCATATACCCTTAGTATAGGGACCCAAAGGTGAAAATATTTTCTAAAATCGGGAGTCGAGGATCCCGAGTAGATTTTGTATATATGGATATAAATATATATATATATATATATACTTATATATATATATGGTCATAGTTTTCAAAACTATTAATCGAATAAGGTTTATTCGATAACTTTATCTTTATTTTATTATTGAATATTATTTCGAATATTATTCGAAGGCGTATGACTCCTTTATATTAAATGAATATTATTTTGAATATTCATTCGAGGACTTATGACTCCTTTTATTTTATTATCTGAATATTATTTGAATATTCATTCGAGGGCTTATGACTCAGTTTATATTATTTAATGAATATTATTTGAATATTCATTTGAGGATCTATGACTCCGATTATTTGCTGAGATATATTCTTTATTTTATTAAAGAATAAGGTGTCAATAATCAAACTTATTTTCGATCATTCAAATAAAGATAGTACTTTCATATAAGTATATCTTTGGTTATTTAATACTCGTTTCAAGTATAAGTTTTAATACTTGTACTTCAATTATTTTTATAAAGATTGTTCTTAATGGGAATATTATTTAAATAATAATATTCAGTCATTTTCTAAATATTCTGGGGACTGATTTACTTCATTAAATCAGCTTTACTCCAAACACTCTTTAAAGTGTTTTCGAGTCTTCAAAATGATTTTTAAAAGTTAGAGCGGATCCCAAAACTCATATTTATATTTAAGATCTTCCTTTTTAAGGGGATTTAAATACTCGCTCAAAACCTGAGGGATCCGGCTCTGTGGTGTATTTTATATTCGCAACACGGTTGCAGATTTGGTAAATGAATTGATTACTTACCCAACGTTCGGGAAGTAAGTCCATCTATTGAGTCGGCATAAGCAACATGGGCTCAGTGGGCGTCCATGATAGTGTAAGTGGCTCAGTGGGAGTCCATCAAATGCATAAGTGGCTGAGTGGCAGTCCAGCATAAGGTCCTATTACGACCAGGGTGATGACCAGTGGGGAATTCGTCCATCTACTAGTAGAAAAGGTTACTTATGGGTATCTTCGCCTGATCAGCAAGATATCTGGTTTATGCCAAAATTCTTTTCCTTTCCAAACTTATTGGATATTGCAATTCTGTTCATACTTTACATGACAGAGGTTTTCAGGAAATGTATAAAGGAAGATGTATATGTGGATATATATATATATATATATATATATATATATCAGAACTTAATGAAGTATGTCATAACTTTATTTCCTTTAATAATATTTTAAAGATTTAATCTATTCAAATCTTGTCTTGTAGTCTCATCTATGTGATGAACTGTTGAAAGCTCATTATACTTTGAACAATGGTAGTTCAAGTAGCTTTATAAATGATATAAGTGTAGTGAAGTATTTGGTAACTTCATCTTTTAAACTTATATCTAATTAATAATTGTCTTATGAATGACAAAGATTTTCAGAAAAACATTGAGACAAGGTTAGATATATGAGATCACCTTGCAACGATATTTTTTTATACAGTTATACACTGGGACTTTGTGTATATTATGCATGGAAGAGGACTTCCAATATTTTGAAAAGTATATATGTATATATACTGAATATTTTGCGACTTCATCGCATTAAGATATCAAACTTGGTTCATTTCTTTTGACCAAGACTTTCATGAGTATTATGAGTAGGCTCATATATTGTTAATCATTATACATATTATTTTGGTGGGCTTGCTGCTCACCCTTTCTTTCTTCTTTCATCACACAACATCAGATAGATAAGATGATCAGGACCAAGCTCCCAATTCGCAAGCGGATAGGAAACGTTCCGCAGCTTTCTGGAAGCGTTGAGGCCGCTGTAGCTGAGGTAGAAATTACCAATAGGCTAAGTTTTCAACTAATAATGTACCAGACTTATGTATATTATGAATTGTAATAATGGCAAAGAAATGTAAATTTATTCAGAAACCTTTTTAGGGTGTATTGACATATAATTGTGGAATAAAACGACTTGTGTTTTTTTTGAGTATTCATCTCTGAGACTATAACTTGTGGTGTGTGTGTGTATATTGTGGGGTCACAGTAAAGAGTAGTTGATTGTTTAATAAGATTGGGTGTTGTTAAGGGAAGTGGAACTCGTGACAACCCGGATCCCCGACCCCGGATTTGGGGGTGTTACAGAAGTGGTATCAGAGCCAAGCGTTATAAACCTCAGAGATGATGTGACGTTAAGATAATAATTTCACTAAGATAATAAGAACTCTTTCCAAGTTTATAGTCGGGCTACCTAACGTAGCACTGACAGTTAAAACCCTTACGGGAACCCTTATAAGTATCGTGATAGTAACATAGTTCATTCTCGTATAGGGCAGCGGGGCACCGAACCTTGAGGTTCAGGAGCATCAGCATGAGGATGTTTTATTACAAGTTGGAGATCAAATTGTGAATCCGATGGAGTACCCTAATGAGGGACCGGATGAGGTTCAGATAGAGAATGTTACGGTTGAGGATGTTATTCCGGAAGGGATTATGGCTGAGGAGGATCTCATGGAGGATCCTGATGAGAATGAAGAGAGGACCGCTGAGGAACAGATGACCATAGTCAGGGCGACTACCAGAGCAAGAATGGCCGCGAGGGTGGCACTAGAGGACGAAGAGTTACCAAGGGCACAAAGGTTAATAAGGGAAGAAGGAGTGGGGCCTTCCACGACCCCAATTATACTAGTATCAGACCCTCTTCCAGAGGCTCCTGTAGACATCCATGAGGTTCCACCAATTCCTGTTCCCTCCCCTGTACAGAGCCCAGCACATACTGAGGAAATGCCACCTTTATCCCCTGCACCATTGTCACCTGATACTGTGCTTGGTTATCCATTTGGATCTCATGGGTCTGCACCACCTGCACCCCATGGACTGCTAGATGCTACCACTCAGGCTTCTCTTATCGCTGATTATCATATGACTTTGGGCGGCCTGTCAGAGGCCCGGAATGTTAGGAGTGATCTGTTGGATCGACTTACTGCACCAAGGATTGAGGGTGGGATACTTCCGGTAGGATTAGCGTATAGCATGGAAAGGATTGAGGCTACCACCCGTGTTACAGCTAGAGGCCATCTTGAGGGTCAGGTTGATCCAGCTCTACTTGCGACTATCTTAGACCTCATCACCTCTGTGATGGAGCAGGTTAGGGATGTCGTGCGTGCTCGCATCTCTTAATCCATGGTAGTGTGCAGATCCAGAGCAATCAAGCAAGGGTTTCATGTAGCACCGCTTTTGGAGGATTAGCCTAGTTATGAATGATTAGTTTTAATGACGAGATGACTATCTATGGTAGTACTTTTGGGATAGGAGCGATAAGTTCATATGATGTAATCCTCTTTAATATGTTCAGTTGTTGTACCCTCGAACAAATGGTTATATATATATTCATTAATTTCAGTTCAGATCAGTTTGTTTGTGATAAAATCACATTGTTAATTGCTCTATTAACACTTAAGAGAGTGTCATGAAGTCTATCGAACTTGAGAATTCATAATTTGAAATCGTGCAAGGACTAAACGAGGGGAAGACTTAAGCAAAGTAAGTAAGACAAATATCCGGAGATTCTCAAAATTTTCCAAGTAATATGCCCCCACAAGGAATAAGATTAGGGGCAAACCTTGAATGTGATAATCAGGGAGGTCGCAATTAAGATATAAAGAATCCGGAATATAATAAAGTGGAAAATGAAGATTTTAAATTAAAAGATGACCCCAATTATGGGGAGTAGGAAGAAGTATTTAGACTAAGACAGCAGAAGTCGAGCGAGATAAGGAGACCCGAGACGGTACTCCTATACGGAAATTTATGAACCTGTCTAAACATAACTTATATTTTATTCCCAACCACCACCTTGAGGAAACAATGTGGTGTGAAATTCTTTCAGGACCTCTAAGTCGCTAAGCTCTCAGAGTTCCAAGGAACAAGCTGACCCAGTCGAGGCAAGAGCCTGGCTAAAGGAAATATAGGAATCATTTGAGATTCTAAATGATTGATGAATCACAAAAGACTGTTTTTATCACTTACCCTCCTAAGAGAGAGGCCACCTGCTGGTGAAAGACCAAGAAAGGCACGGAGCCAGAGGTTAGAATAAACTGATTTAAGTTCAGTCAATTATTTTCGGGAAAGTAATTCCCAAGGTTATGGAGATAGTGTAAAAGCTTTAGAGTCAGAACAAAGGCAGACGAGTATGATAAATTATGAATCTAAGTTGTAAAAGTTGTCAAGATTCGTTCTAAGGACACGAATCCAGAATGACGGGATGTTTGAAATCAATGCTTATGTTGTGATTGGTTTGTGAAATAATGATAAGAGAAAGGAAAATAAAAAGAAACTGAAGTGGAAAGGAATATAAAGGCAATAGAGTTTGAGGAATGATAAGGGAGTTGGGTATGAGGAAACCCTAAAGACTCATAACAATAGTAATAGAAAAGTATGTAATCGTCAGGATGATGATGATCCACCATGAGTTAAAATTGATGGTTGAAGGCATAAGAGATACATATATTGTACCCCCTTTAAGTTGGGAGGATTCGAGGAAACCTTGAAATAGTTCGAAGGATAAATAATGAAACGCGGATAGACTGAGGAGACAAGGAAGTAAGAAATTAGGAAAAATTGGATGAAGGAAGTGACCTTCAAGAATGTGAAGTGTAAGACCGGTGGCTTGATACCCAGAAAGGGAGACGCCAGGTATGAAAGATACCCCAATATTGAGGTGACTGTTGAGATAAACAACAAAAGTAAATAAGGAATTATTAAGAAGAAGTTCACGTTGAACATGACCAATATCTTCCAGAACATCCATGTTATCATTACCAAATCAGGAAAGAAAAGCGGATGACCATTGTTATCTTTTGGAGGCCATATGGATTGACCTCAATTTGAATAAGGATTCTATTATGAAGTTAGGTATAGACTATCGAGGTGGGAATGATGAATAAGATAATCTATCAAGGATATATGACTTGATTTATCCATGAAAGGATGCAGGTACCTTTTAAAGGTGGAATTAAGGATAGAACATTGGTAACTTAAAATGAATCCTAGGGGACTGCATAAAGGTTGGCATATCACCCTTAATAGGGACAGTATGAGTTTTGACAGTATGATTGGGAAAGGGTTAAGGTAACAACAACCTTTAAGAATCAGTGGAAAAATTTTTCTGAAGTATATAGACAATGGTTCTACTATTAGTAAATGGTATTGTGATATGCCCTGTATCTAGGGAATACAGGAGGAACGATTGAAGGATAACCTTAGGGGTTTTATAAGGAAAAAGGTAATATTCAAAATTCTCAAGAGTAAAAATGTTGATAAAGGAAATATGACGTAATTATAATGATGCCAAGTAGGGCACGTGTTAAACCACGAGAAAGTATGGATCGAACCAGTAAAGGTCGAAATTGTTCAGGGCCATTAGGGCCTAAGATAAAAGATGTTCTAAGTATGATTAAGAGTCAGTCATGACAGTGATTAACCTCTAAAGACTGAGGGGATAACTTATGGAAAAATGGTGATTTTTTTTTTACTCATCTGATTTTAAGGAAAACATCTTCACTCAAGCAGTGATCGGAAATAGGGTAGAAAATTAGTGAAAGTGGTTAAGATGACATTGACTATAAGGAAATTTTACTATCAGGAAAGGCCAAAGAGGTGGCCGACACTTTAAATGTAAGAGAATAATCATAGGCGCTCGTGCGAGAGGAATACAGTGATGATGGTTAAAGCTGTGAAGGTTGTATTATGGTTTGGAAGATTGACATTCCTTCTGATGACTGTGCAATACCCAACCGTAATAGTAGTTGGTAAAGGTTTAATTCGTGTAATCGCCATGAGCGGGTTATCTATCTCAGAAGATCCTATCTTGAGAATAATCTAGGACCATATTTCAAAAAGGACTAAACGAACCTTTGAGTTAAGTCTTCTATTGAAGGCATATGATTAAGAATGGTATTAACCTGCTATCGTTGCCTTGATTAAAACTCTTCTGCAATTTTATCTGCTTCATGTCATGTATGTATGTCAGGATCAGGAGTGTTCTTCATGAATCATGAATAGTGATTATGTTAACTCCTTAGAAGAATTAGATACGAGATGTATGGACTCCGTATGGTTAGCTATTAAGTCTTCATGGAAAATGAATGACTACAGTAGGTCAGTGGTGGACCATAGTAATGCAGCAATGATTCTGCGAGTAATGAGCTGTTTACAACCGTGAGAGTTGTATTGGAATGGATGTTGAGATTGAGTACCACTAATCGGGTCGTGGTAGTGTATAAGTTATCATTGATAGACTAATTAAGTAGAGTATCTACCAATTGAATATTTATTCTTTCTTATCAATAGGAAGTCATATTATTATACGAGGAAGGTTGCGATGCAAGCATAGAATTCTAGTAACGATGATGTCTAGAATGAGATCCCAGATTCGATTTTCAATGTCGAGGGAGTTTCAAAGGTGATTGTGTATAAGCTTGAAGAAGAGCATGGGTCCATAGAATGATGGACGGAATAGCAAAAATATTTAAGCATGTGAAATGCGATGCGATAATACTTGATGTTAATATATATACGTATATGTTTTGTTCTCCTATGACAAACCTCTATAGTTCAGAGGTAGGTTCCAAGCCAGATATTTTATGGCAATATTTTTTCATATATACAATTCTCTTCAGTTCGTTCTTTTCTCTTCTTTTCATTTCATGTGAACTGAGAAGAACAACCCTTCCAGAAGGGGAGGTATTGCCGAATGACTATCTATCTGTGTGATAGAAGCCGAGTAGGATACCAGCTATTGTTTAATTGCTTGTCAAGTACTAAAGGCTATGAATAGTGTTTAAGCCATCAATTCCTTCTCCATCTTCTTCATTTAATCAAAGAAGAAGACTATGAATAGTGTTTTCAAGTTTTTAACTTGAAATTTTTCTTGTTTTCCTTGAAGATCCAAGCATTCCTAAGACTTCTCAAAGCTTCTTAAGGCTTCCTAGCTCCTCCCACCACTTCAAGGAAGGTATATCATCTCCAAACCCTAGATTCCTATGTATTATAAGATGATTTTGATTAGTAGGGTGATATTGTAGCTTGATGTTGTGATTTAGAGTTTGGGATTTGAAATGGTATTGAATTGGAATGGTAAATGTTGTTGTTTTGATTAAAAGAACTTAAGTATGGTTAAAGTTAAGCTTAGGCATAAGTATGAATGTTAAAATTGAATTGGTTGGGGTTGTTATGATGTGATAAGGATGGATGTTGGTTGTATGTTGGATTGAAGTTGAATTGGGTTGGTTTTGAATGGTTTTAAATTGGGAAATCGCGTAAACATAGCCGTCGTAACGTCCGATTTTCTTTAGACTGTTTTTGTGCATAACATTAGGACCCGAGAACCCCCTGCTAGATTATGACCATTGCCATGTTTAGATAGTTCGTGTTACGAGCTTCGTTTTGATATGTAGTTCGTTCGATTCCGATGCACGGTTTAAGAGAAACGACCGTTTCAGGTAACGGCGTTTCGCGAACGAAACTTTTCCCATATATATATATATATATATATATATATGGTCATAGTTTTCAAAACTATTAATCGAATAAGGTTTATTCAATAACTTTATCTTTATTTTATTATTGAATATTATTTCGAATATTATTCGAAGGCGTATGACTCCTTTATATTAAATGAATATTATTTTGAATATTCATTCGAGGACTTATGACTCCTTTTATTTTATTATCTGAATATTATTTGAATATTCATTCGAGAGCTTATGACTCAGTTTATATTATTTAATGAATATTATTTGAATATTCATTTGAGGATCTATGTCTCCGATTATTTGCTGAGATATATTCTTTATTTTATTAAAGAATAAGGTGTCAATAATCAAACTTATTTTCGATCATTCAAATAAAGATAGTACTTTCATATAAGTATATCTTTGGTTATTTAATACTCGTTTCAAGTATAAGTTTTAATACTTGTACTTCAATTATTTTTATAAAGATTATTCTTTATGGGAATATTATTTAAATAATAATATTCAGTCATTTTCTAAATATTCTGGGGACTGATTTACTTCATTAAATCAGCTTTACTCCAAACACTCTTTAAAATGTTTTCGAGTCTTCAAAATGATTTTTAAAAGTTAGAGCGGATCCCAAAACTCATTTTTATATTTAAGATCTTCCTTTTTAAGGGGATTTAAATACTCGCTCAAAACCTGAGGGATCCGGCTCTGTGGTGTATTTTATATTCACAACACGGTTGCAGTTTTGGTAAATGAATTGATTACTTACCCAACGTTCGGGAAGTAAGTCCATCTATTGAGTCGGCATAAGCAACATGGGCTCAGTGGGCGTCCATGATAGTGTAAGTGGCTCAGTGGGAGTCCATCAAATGCATAAGTGGCTGAGTGGCAGTCCAGCATAAGGTCCTATTACGACCAGGGTGATGACCAGTGGGGAATTCGTCCATCTACTAGTAGAAAAGGTTACTTATGGGTATCTTTGCCTGATCAGCAAGATATCTGGTTTATGCCAAAATTCTTTTCCTTTCCAAACTTATTGGATATTGCAATTCTGTTCATACTTTACATGACAGAGGTTTTCAGGAAATGTATAAAGGAAGATGTATATGTGGATATATATATATATATCAGAACTTAATGAAGTATGTCATAACTTCATTTCCTTTAATAATATTTTAAAGATTTAATCTATTCAAATCTTGTCTTGTAGTCTCATCTATGTGATGAACTGTTGAAAGCTCATTATACTTTGAACAATGGTAGTTCAAGTAGCTTTATAAATGATATAAGTGTAGTGAAGTATTTGGTAACTTCATCTTTTAAACTTATATCTAATTAATAATTGTCTTATGAATGACAAAGATTTTCAGAAAAACGTTGAGACAAGGTTAGATATATGAGATCACCTTGCAACGATATTTTTTTATACAGTTATACACTGGGACTTTGTGTATATTATGCATGGAAGAGGACTTCCAATATTTTGAAAAGTATATATGTATATATACTGAATATTTTGCGACTTCATCGCATTAAGATATCAAACTTGGTTCATTTCTTTTGACCAAGACTTTCATGAGTATTATGAGTAGGCTCATATATTGTTAATCATTATACATATTATTTTGGTGGGCTTGCTGCTCACCCTTACTTTCTTCTTTCATCACACAACATCAGATAGATAAGATGATCAGGACCAAGCTCCCAATTCGCAAGCGGATAGGAAACGTTCCGCAGCTTTCTGGAAGCGTTGAGGCCGCTGTAGCTGAGGTAGAAATTACCAATAGGCTAAGTTTTCAACTAATAATGTACCAGACTTATGTATATTATGAATTGTAATAATGGCAAAGAAATGTAAATTTATTCAGAAACCTTTTTAGGGTGTATTGACATATAATTGTGGAATAAAACGAATTGTGTTTTTTTTGAGTATTCATCTCTGAGACTATAACTTGTGGTGTGTGTGTGTATATTGTGTGGTCACAGTAAAGAGTAGTTGATTGTTTAATAAGATTGGGTGTTGTTAAGGGAAGTGGAACTCGTGACAACCCGGATCCCCGACCCCGGATTTGGGGGTGTTACACCAGTCTATGTGTTGTCCATCTCAAGAAGAAGATATTTCCTAGTAATTGTAGATGATTTCTCGAAGTTCTCTTGGACTTATTTTATAAAGTCCAAAGATGAAGCTAGTGAAATCATCATCAATCACATAAGGCAAGTCAATAATTATCCTACCTTTAAAGTAAGAAGAATTAGGAGTGATAATGGAACTGAGTTCAAGAACTCTGTGATGAGATCATTTTGTAAAGAGAATGGGATTATGCATGAGTTTTCTGCAGCTAGAACTCCACAACAAAATGGAGTAGTGGAAAGGAAAAACAAATCTCTTATTGAAGTTGCAAGTATAATGCTTGAAGAATCAAAGTTACCAACATATTTTTAGGCTGAAGCTGTAATATCTGGGATATATCGTGTAATTATTTTACAAATAAATAAATATTTTGCATGTTTTGTGTTTATTCTGTGAAGTATTTGTTAAGTGGTATATGTGCTTGGATGTTTAAAAATAATATAAATTGAGTATTTTAATTTTTATATGTCCAAAATAAAATATAGATAATTGTCATATCTTCCTATTTATTTTTATGTTGATTTCTGATTTTATAGAAAATTTATGAATTTTATAAATTCTTTTTCTGAGTTTTTATAAACTATTTTATATAATCGGGAACCAGCCGACTTCACTCGTTTTTACGTTTTTATAACCCGAAACTCTTCCGAGAACTCCTTCCTAACCTAATTGCAATATTCCGAGCATTTTCCATGTTTCGACTTTTTCGATCCGGCGTACGGTTTGTCCTGTGCGGGTCCCGGCATAATATTTTAGATACATTATTCGTTTCGGTAAATCAATAAAACTCGTATTTTCGATAAACGGGATCTTTTTATTAAACTATTATAATTATCACCTCGTAATACGTGTAATCAGCCGCTGAGACCAAGACCGCAGTATAAATTGTACTTATTTGGATAATTATCCCGAAAACCGGTACCGTTTGGATCTGTTTTTATAAATAAACGTACTATTTTATATCCGGAATGATCCAACGGGATACTAATTTTCCGTAATTATAAATAGCCTTTACCGTATTTTATTTCGTACCGAAAATAATTTACAAAATAGAATTTTACAGAGAAAATAATTATATTCATATAACCTTTCAAGAATCAAACTACAAATCGGAGGTGTTGTTGAAATCCATTTGGAAAGCTCTGGTAATCAAAACGAAGTGTTTGAAGAGTACTATAAGATTATACAAGTTCCAGAACTGCAGAATCGAAGGTTGATTTTATATATTTTTATTTATTTTGAAATTATTTTGATTAAAAATATGAATTTTTGTACGGATGATTGTTTGAATGATTTGATGCTTGCATGTTGTAGAGCTTGTTTTCCTGATGATTTTGATATGTCATATGACTAATTTGGAGTTCAATAACATGTTCAAAATTGAGTTTGATTTTCGAATTTTGAAATTAGGATTTATAACCCGTATGAATGTTCTTAATTGAAATTTAGGGCTTTTTGTTCCAGGGGTTATTAGATGTTCTAGATGGGTGGGTTTTGTTCTTCTTGAAATTTGCAATCGATTGGTGTATAGCTCGTTAACAGACGATCCCTGGTTTGAAGGGAGTTGTATTTTAAAGTTGTCGTCGAGCTCGCCGGAAACCGGCGAGTTTTTTGAGCATTTTCCGGCCAATTCTGAAATAGGTTATGTGTTTTGATTACTGGTATAAGTTCCTGGTGGTCTGTGCTTTAATTCTGGAGAGTTTGGTGGCCTGAGGTGGCCGGGATTGTGTTCTCCAGCCACACTCCGGCGAAGTCGACAGCGGGGCTGGCAAAATTGCAAACAGGCCCCTGTAGTTTTAAAAACGATACAGTTTGGTCCCCCAGGTTTCCAGAACTTGCAAATTTAGGATTCCTGTTTATAAATTATTTAAAAATCATATTTTCTATTTATTTTAAATATAAAAATTCGTTTTTAATTTCTGAAAATTCCAAAAATATTACTTTAATTCCAAAAATTATTTTTAATTCAAAAATAAATCTGAATTAATTAGTTAATTAATTTTAGTTAATAATTAATTAGTTAATTGGTCAATTAATTCGAAAATTAATTGATTAATTGATTTAATTAATTATTAATTGATTTTAATTAATTATTTAATTTGATTTAATTATTTATTAATGATTTAAAAATTCTGAAAAATAGTTTCGAGCTTTAAAATATTATTTTAAATTGTTTTCAATGCTCGATAATTATTAGAAAATTATTTTGAAGCCAGATGTGGCCAACCGAACCCTGTTTATTGCTTTAAAATTGATCCAACGACCCGTTTTAATTCCGAAAAATGTTTTAAGAATCATATTAAATACCCGAAAGCTTGTTTATGACCCGAGACTTCTTTATAAATGGAATGTCATTGATTGTTTGACGTGTTACGTGTTATATGTGACTTGTTGTTTGACTGTCGGTCTATATGTTTAGTGTTTACTTGTTTCTAGCGTAACTTTCAATCCGTTAGTCGGATTTGGGTAAAACGAAGGGTAGATAGAAGTGTATACCGAATAGAATTATATGAGTTGAGTATTGATAGATAGTTATGTTATGTGAGCAGAAGAGGCAAGGTGTAGGAAAGGGAAACAGATAGTCAATGAGTAGGAGATTGTGATTGGAAATTGGTGAAGTATAGCAAGCTAGTACCAGGCAAGTGTTCTGAACTTTCTCGAGATATATTGTAGTTTATTGATAGTCCTATATTGCAAGGGCTTTGAATCACTGAACCCTAAACCTTGATTCCATCTATTGATCTTTGATCCGTAAACCTTATTCTTTCTGAACCATTGATTGTTAAATCCCCGAATACGAACCACAAATATACGATACTACTCCACAAATACATGCAAACTAAATACCAAACACTGAATCAGATTGCTTACATATTCAAACCCTTGTACCTTACGCTCTGAAAGACCAAATCCTTATAACCTTGGAACTTTGATTCTTTTATTATCCATTTCTTTCACCATTTGATAGCTATATTTCATTTGTGAAAATTGGAACCATCTTATTATTGGGCATCCAATGTAGCTTATGATTTTGTTTACTGCTTTACATTATTTATTCTGTTATTATGTTAGAATTGAATTGTTTTATAAAATTGTGGACCAGATTCGTGGTCAGACCAGATTGGCGGTCAAGTTAGGCCAATGTGTGTCTTGGATCCAGTAATTAGAGCAGAGCTGTGTGCCTTGCTCGGGGTTAGTGCGTGACTGATCAGCAGCCTAACCTTGATTTTTAAAATAAAAATATAATATCCAATTCTAAATCATTAATCATTGTTCACTTGATACATTAACCCTTTTCACTTGATGATCATTATTCTCAGTCTTGTCATTGTGACTTGCTGAGTTAGTTAGCTCATTTGTGCGATGTTGTTTATGTTCTTTTCCAGTTAAGAAAGAACCAGTTGGTAGTGAGGATCCCCAATCTAGTGCGACAGCTAGGGGTCCAGATTGATCGAGTTAAGCTAGCTGATAGCTTTTGAGATATTTTAAGTTTGTAAAAGTTTGTAATAATGTTTAATGTTCAGTTCTAAGTTTGAATAGTTGGGATTTGGATGTTTGTAATATAAGTGTGTGTGTGTGGCTTGTGTACATACTTTAACCTATTGCGGTCCGTGATAGTTGGTAAGTAGGGTCACTGTATATTATTATTATCTTTATTATTTTTATAAGCAGGTTATAAATAAGGTGTGTCTGTGTGGACCCCAAACTTCTGACCCGGGTTTGGAGGGCGGCACAGGTTTGGTATTAGAGCTACAGGTTATAAGTCATTGACATAAGCCTAGGTTGACGGGAATGGGTAGAGGGTTAGGATTAGAAGTAGGAAGTAGCAAGATAGAACGTCGAGAGGTTGAGTGCGACGGTACAACAGGTATTAGTATGATTCGCATTGTGGTTCGAGATTCTTTTTTTTGTGACATGATTTCAGATAGCAGCGATGGCCAACTCTTTCATCTCCGTACCAGCTAATCACTCAGAGCCCTCAGTTGGGAGACCATCTTCAGATCCACGTCCTGTAGCTCTGATACCAACTTGTGACGCCCTCAATCTCGGGGTTAGGAAATGAGGACTCACACACCTCTATTCTAATAATTAAATATGCATAAACCCCGATTAACTACTAACAGGATCAACAGGATAAAGTATGAGACAAGATTACAACTACCAATCATAAAATATAACTTACAAACCCAAAATATTATTAAATATACAATATCGATTCCGGCTGGGAACCGACAGATAACCCATTGTATCTTTAAACTTTTCCTTCTAGGCGCGTGCTCACTCAAAAATACCACTACCTGCTCTGGCAACCGGAAGCCCTCAACACGGTAGGGACCACCAGGTACGCTCTTACGAGCAGTGCGCCTAAGCCTGGCCATCTTCTTGCTTAACTGCCATGGTTAGATGAAAACAAAACATATAAGTATAAAACTTAGCAAGCAACTATATAGCAGTTCTACAATATCAATTCTCAATATGCTTTACCAAACTCAGGGCATTCTACTTTATTTAATCTAGGTGGCAGATTTCCAGCTTTTGGGTTAAGGAAAGGTTTTTGAAGGAACAATATGGAGCTTTTAAGGAACAAGGCTCAATGTAAGTCGAAAGCCGACATTCATCACAAATCAATAAAGGATCAGAATAGATCTTTCAATAGAGGAAAGCAACAATATTTCAATATATGGAATCAATCATATGATCAACAGATTTAAGAATCAGGGTTCTCGAGCTTTAGGCTTCACATTAACATAATCAACTCTTTTCAAAGCAATATAAACCCTTTTCATTTTCAAAAATCAATTTACTGAACAGAAAGTTTCAGTTCCCTTTTTAAATAATCATTTAGAACCCTTGATTGGATCACTTTATCTTTCCATTTTATATTAATACGGGTGATCAGCCCGTACCGACCTCCATCCGGTCTTTAAGGTACCAATCGGCATAATTTCAGCCTTAAGTTGGACTAGCCCCGCTAGCCTCTTACCATGACTGGACTAGTCCCACTAGCCTCTTACGTCCCAATCCAATCCATCAGGATTTCATTTGGAAAACCTTGAGTTAGAAAAACAAATAGGTTTTCTAAAATTCGTTTTATCATTACCAAGCATTTGAAATCATTCGGACTCTTTCAAGTCGAAACTCATTCTTAATTCAGATTTTAAGGAAACAAAGTTGAGGGAGTGATTCAAAGATACGCAAGGAACAATTCATAAGGATTCTGTATCAAGGATGATAAAGCACTTAAGTTAGAAGGATCAACATCTGTTTAGGGATCAATAGGGTGATCAGGAAAATAGGGTATCATTAAACAGGGTTAACAAGGATAATCAGAGGGTTCAATATAATTCATGGCTTAATAAATAACTGGAACAGAAAGGACAGATTATCAAAGGGTTGAATCATTAAGCTTATCAATAACAGTTTATCAAGAACAAAGGCAGGGTATCTCAAATCAATATCAGGGTTTCACAATTAAACAGTTCAATACTCTACATGGTATGAACAACATTCTCTTTATAACCATTTACACAAGTAATCAGAGTTACTTGCCTGAATTTGCTTTCCTGAAGGTTGAACTACTGCCACCTAGTATATCCTTTCCTTTCCTAGCCTGAATGCCCTCACGCTCCAAATCTACAATAAAACCAAAACCTTAATCAGTTTCTCAACTCTCGTTCCCAGAACGATCACTCAATACGATAACTCGATTATACTTTGACTCGAACTATACGAGTATAGCTTATATACACACAGCACATAGCACATTCTTTACTCATAGCCTTATATCACTTTACATATACTCGCTGAACCTTGACTATTTTCCCCAAATCAAATATTTATAACTCGTACAATCACACAATGATATGCACGGCTATTACTTATAGCTTTTCACCTCTATTAACTCAATTTCCTTTTCTTTTATCCATAATTCAAACCAAAACACAATCCAACAAGCAAAATTCGAAGGTTTTCACACATAAACATTCAATCATTCCATCGTTTACCAAAAATCAGATTTTTGACTTTGAATTCCTTTGGCCTATTCGGCTTTAACCACAATCACAATCAAATCAAATCATGCATTAACAAGTCCTTTTTCTAAATCAACATGCAATCTTATTACTTTCTAGTTAAACCTTAATTATACCAAAATCAAGTCACAAAAGTCAATTCTTCTTTTTACTAACACAAGTCGAACCAAAACCTTCACCATGCATTCCCAAATTTGGCATCCAAACAAATGTACAAGTCCAATTATTATAGAATCATACTTAAATCATAAAAGAACATTAACAAGTCATGACCATTAAAATCATTTTTGATCTTTTAAAACCAAGATTCCATTCGGGTTTTTCAAAAACAACACATGTAAATGATATTATTAATCCTTAAATCACACATCAACCCATAATCAAACATCAAATCAACAACTCATTCATTTTAACAAAATCAACATGATTTTCTAAAAAAATAGCAAGGGCCATTCGGCCTTTCCTCAAGAAAACACACATGCAACTTAACTTTTAAGCTTTTACATCTTTAATCCTATTAATCTCTTAACATCAAACTAAATTAACATTACAACCAACAAGAATCAATCTATCAACTTGTAATCTACAAAACCATTCGGCCTTTTTATCAAAATATCACATGCAAACACAAATATTTGATTTAAAGATCCTAGAGCTCATTTTTTAACATCATTGCTCACCACCGGTTCACCGGAGTTCATCACCGGTGGCGGTGGTTTCTCGGTGGTCCCCAATTTCGGGGTTTCCAACCTTGAAACCTCCGATTTATGTACACACAAGGCACATGCAAGACTCACTTGGCTTTGAAAATCATTTTTCAATCATAAAATCACCTCCTTAAGCACATATTAGACCATATACACACACGTACACACGCATCAAGCATGAACATACACACACACATCGAGCTTGCATACAACAAGATATTCACACATGCACACTCCAATAACCACTTATGTATGTTTAACAAGAGATTTTGAGAAGGATTGGTGGGAGTTATCAAAGAAACAAGTGGTTTACCAATAGAAAAGAAGAAGAACCGAGAGAGAGAGAGTAGCTGAGAGAGAGAAAGAGAGAGTTGAGAAAGAAAGAGAGAAGAGAGATTGATGTGCTCGGGAAAAAGAAAGAAAAAGGGGGGAGAGAATGAGTTTTATACTCAATCAAAATCAAGGGCATTTTAGTACATTACTAATTCCCCTTTTTATTCTTATTTGTTCCTTCCTTTTTACTCAAATGTAACAAGAATTAAATATAAAATATATCTCTCTCGGGAAGTCGAGAATTATCGAAAATGACAATTTTAATATGTAGGCCTCGAAATTAGCTTCCCAACCATTACTCATAATAAGATTTTGAGCGTACGGTTGATTTTATATGAATTTCGCAATCTCGCCTTAATAATAACAGTTTCCATATAAAATCAATTTAAAAATTCAAAGACCACCAAATAGATCCACTCATAATTTTTAAAAAGTCTTTAGGACCACTATGAAGATAACAAAACAAATCCCATGTTTTTATCTTACTCGGATGATTTTATAAAAATGCGCGAAGGTTAATTAAACTTTTATTTAAATCACATAATCCCTTAAAAATTCATAAAAATGTCACAGAACACATAGTCAAGCACACAGACAACAATCTCACATATATAATCACATAACGACTCAGGTCTGATCATAGAATTTATCCTTCTTTAATCTTTATCCTTTTCTACGCGTACCGGGTAACGTTCAGCCTAACGGCCCGACGCTCAGCGTTTCGATTACGCTTCTCATTATCTTTTCCAATCAACACGTTACTTAGGACGAAATACTTTATTTACTCATTCATTTCATTCAATCACACATAATTCACATTTTGTATTCTTTAACTCCTTATTAGGACGGGTTCCGTTCTTCCTGACGGCCCGACGACACAGCTTAACTCCTAAGCTGACTCTTTAAATTGGAACGTTTTTATTTACGCTCCTATATTCTATTATACAAAAAAGACAATTAATCAGCACTTAGTCACATAATTATAATCACATCACATAACACACTTTATTGACTTGATTACGTCGCAAAATTCTCAGTCATCACAGCCAAAGTGTTACTAGATTCGGGAGCAACTCGGTCGTTTATTTCTCAAGATTTTGTTAGTAAGTTAAACTGTTCAGTTGAGTATTTAAATGAAATAATGACTGTGGAATTAGAAAATCAAGAACATATATCTGTTAATCAAGTTTGTGGGAATTGTGAGATTGAGATTTCTGGTAATAAGTTCTGTGTAGATTTGATACCATTTAAGCTAGGAGAGTTTGACGTTATCTTAGGAATGGATTGGTTATCTAAGCACGATGGCCAGATAGATTGTCGAAATAAGAAAGTAATGGTGACGATGCTAGACGAGAGGATGGTAACGTTTAAGGGCCAGAAACAAGCAAAGAAGTTTTTAACAATGATTCAAGCTAAAAAGTTACTACAACAAGGATGCGAGCATTTCGTTGCTTATGTGATTGATAGAAGTCAGGAGCCAGCAAAACTTGAAAATATTCCAGTAGTTAATGAATTTCCAGACGTGTTCCCCGATGATTTACCAGGACTTCCTCCAGATGGAAAAATTGAGTTTGCGATCGACTTAGCACCTGGAACGAAACCGGTATCTCAGGCCCCGTACAGAATGGCGCCCGTTGAGATGAAGGAACTAGCAAAGCAATTGCAAGAGTTATTAGAGAAAGGAGTAATCAGACCCAGTATATCCCCGTGGGGTGCACCGATGCTATTTGTCAAAAAGAAGGATGGAAGCATGAGACTGTGCATCGATTATCGAGAGCTCAACAAGCTTACAATCAAGAACAAGTATCCGTTACCCAGAATTGATGATTTGTTTGACCATTTAAAAGGAACCAAGTACTTCTCCAAGATCGATTTGAGATCGGGATATCACCAACTAAAGATTAAGCTAGAGGATATACCAAAGACAGCCTTCATGACAAGGTATGGATATTATGAATTTTTTAGTGATGTCTTTTGGATTAACCAATGCCCCGGCAGCATTCATGGACCTTATGAATAGAATTTTCAAGGAATACTTGGACAAGTTTGTTATTGTTTTTATAGATGATATTTTGATTTATTCAAAGACAGAAGAGGATCATGCAAAACATTTGAGGACAACTTTGGAGATTTTAAGGAAGAAAGAGTTATATGCTAAATTCTCGAAGTGTGAGTTTTGGTTACAAGAAGTCCAATTCTTAGGACACATAGTCAGTAATGAAGGGATCAAAGTGGACCCAGTGAAGATTGAAGCAATTGCAAATTGGGAAAGACCGAGAACACCAACAGAGGTAAGAAGTTTCTTAGGATTAGCGGGATATTATCGCCGATTTGTTCAAAATTTCTCAAGGATTGCAACACCATTGACCAAGCTTACACGAAAAAATGAAAAGTTTATATGGAACGATAAATGTGAAGAAAGTTTTCAGAAATTGAAGCAAAGATTAATCACGGCACCTGTTTAGTCACTTCCAGATGATCAAGGGAATTTCGTAATCTATAGCGATGCTTCTCATAAAGGACTCGGATGCGTTCTGATGCAGCACGATAAGGTTATTGCGTATGCGTCAAGGAAATTGAAACCACACGAACAGAAGTATCCTACTCATAATTTGGAGCTAGCAGTCATAGTTTTCGCTTTGAAGATTTGGAGACATTATCTATATGGAGATAAATGCGAGATTTATACGGATCACAAAAGCTTGAAGTACATATTCACACAGAATGAGCTTAATATGAGACAGAAAAGATGGTAAAAGTTGATTAAGGATTATGATTGCACGATTAACTATCATCCCGGTAAAGCAAATGTTGTAGCGGACGCGTTAAGTCGGAAAGAAAAATTGAATGTGTTATCAATACCCGAAGAGATATACAAGGAATTTCAGAGACTAGAATTGGAAATTAGATTTTGCAAGCCTGAGGAAGCAAAAGTGTATAGTATGACTTTCCAGCCGAAGTTATTAGAGAAAATAAGGAAGTGTCGGGAGGAGGTAATGGATTAGGACATTAACTGTTTGGTAGGTGAGTAATTGTGCACGCAAAAGGATGATCAAGGTATTCTTAGGTTTTCTTCTAGAATTTGGATTCCACCAGTGACGGAGTTGAAGAATGAAATTTTATAGGAAGCTCATAATTCAAGGTATTCAATTCATCCAGGAAGTTGTTAGGGCGGAAAACACGCGCTAATAATACACGCAAGTATACGCGTTCACAAGTAATATAGAATACTTTCTAGTTCGTTCCCACAGAGACTCGGACTAATTATGTTCAATTAACACTTACTAACCAATGTATGATTACTTTTCAACGTCAAGATAATAACACGTAGATTTGATTAACTAAGTATTAACTATAATTAACTACGAGAATTAAACACTTAAATGACACTTGAATTAACAATATTAAACACACATGAGATCATAACTTTATTACTACTTCCTTCAATAGTTATTATTATTACCCTTAGCATGTAACAGTGATGATATTAATCGAACAACACGAAACTGATAAAAGCCAACTTTCATTGTACTAATACCATTCTACCAAACATCCACAATTAAGATAGAAGTTGAATAGTCATCAATTATGTTGAGACCCTATATGTCTACAGAATTTGACAACATAACGATTTAAGCACAAGTTATTCCTTATGATTACACAGGGCAAGTAAAGCGGTTAGAGTTACCCACTAATCATGCATACACATACATGAACCTATACTAGCATGGCAAGTTCTAAATCTCAAGATCCACCGTCACTTCACAAGAGATTAACACCCTATCTTATATGTTCGCGACGCATATAAGACGAATAAGCACAACCAATACTAGATACCATACAATCATCACACATTAAGGTATTAAACAACTAACTAAAAAATTCCATAGTAAATCCGTTACGACCCCATGATCACGATTAGCCCATGATTGAACTCATCGTCATCATGGGTTTATATGAAAATATGATAATAACACACGAGAATAACTACTAAAAATACTTATTAAAACCATAGTACATCACAAGAGTAATAAGGTTTAAAGTAAAGAAAACTAGCATCCACTGATACAACGACTAAAAGAATCATAAGAAAACTATGCTTCCTCTTCTTCATTGCGATGTGCTAAAACGGTCTTCTTCCTTATCTCCTTGCTCCTCGATTGATACCACGATTCAACATACGTGAAACGTCTCTGAAAACTACTTATATAGGAGCCCCAAAAGTCCCAGCTATCTCAGAAGTCGGAAGTTCAACAAGAATAGAACTCTAAAAATCAGGATTTTAATTCAAGACCCTGAGTGGCCGCCCAGCAATCCTGAGCGGGCGGCCAGCCAGGCTGAGCGGGCGCCCAGCACCTCACTGGAAAATTTATTATTTTTCTCCTATTTTCTGCTACGTTCTGCTCCTAACTTCCAACTTGCAATGCCAAGCACATACTTAGGCCTATTCCTGATGAAATCTCTCCACAAATGCAAGTAATACCCTGAAATGCACAAACACTAGAAAAATGCATCAAATACACAAAATACTTGAATTCAAGACATCAATTCAAGCCATTATAAGACGTTCTAAGTGGTATAAAATGCCACTTATCACACCCCCAAACTTAAATCGATGCTTGTCCTCAAGCGTCACAGTCTCAAAAAAAAACAAAAACATACATGAATGCAATCTATATGAAATGCAGCAATCCCCCTCACTACGACTAAACCAACCAATTCACGACATCTCAACAAATGCAATTAGGAGACTAAAGATCAATCAAATCATGCAAACTAACATACAACCAGAAATATGGTGTGTGCGGATGCTTAACAAATATGCTTCGAAACTAGATCAATTATCATAACTCGACTATCCTCAAGACAATCACATGATTATACGAAGAATAAATTCTAAGCACAAAATGACTTAAACACTTCAAGAATACTGGAGCTTATTACGGAATCATGCTTTTATTCAACACAACAACAAATGCTTATTTGATCGTGCAATGAGTGAGGTCCACAAAAGACTTATGCAATGGCATCCATTTAGCGAGTGTTAGGTTAGCGGATCCCAGACTATAAAAGCCTTAGATCACTAGGCACAAAGTCCCCTAAGAACTTAATAACTCGAATACCAAAGAGCCCACTCGTGATCAATTATGCATTAACTCTTTTTTTTCTTTTTTTTCTTTTTCTTTTTTCTATTCCCCTTTTTTTCAAATTTCTGAGCAAGTGCGTTTCGCTCCATCTTGCTCAACCCTAGACTACTCGCATAAAAATACGAGCCGGCTACTAGCCATTTGATGCCTAGCCACAATTAGCAATGAATTCTAATTTTTACTCCAATTTTTTTTCTTTTCATGCCTTTTATCATTAAGAACCTATTATAAATTATAAGCATAATCAATAGATTAACCTCAAAAACCATCAAACCATGACAACAATCTAGTCCTCAAGCATACTCTAAGACTTAGTGAAATTACAAGTGTTTCTAGCATGCATGTCAACCTATAAGACTCAACATCACTTTAATGCTATCACTACACTCGCATCAATATCACAAATCAATTGGTAAAGCAACGCAAAAGGGATCATGGTAAATGCATGAGCTAAATGACATGATAAATACAGCTATAAAAATAAAATAAAAAAAACTATATGGCAAAAATATGCAATTATATGAACTAAGCTATCATGAATATGCAACTACATGACATACACACACAAATATTCCTTAACTACCACCCCCAAACTTAAAATCTGCACTGTCCCCAATGACGATAGTAGAAATGAACACAAGGTATACCTACTCGGAGAAATCATCATCATCACCCTCAGAGGGTGGAGTGTCAGGAGGCGGATAAGCAGAGTCCTCACCAAAAATGGGCCACTGGATGTCAGCTCCAAGGCCTCTGAAAGCAGTCCCAAGTGCAAAGGTGAGCTCCTGAGCAAACCTACTATGCGTCTCATACATAGCATCCATCATCCTCGACAGCCTCCTATATTGGGCATCAGCCATGCCAGCACCCTCCTGGGCTCTAGAAGAGCCTGCCTCATCACGACTCGGTCTAGCTATGGTAGCACCAGCTGCTGGACGTCCTCCTGGAAGACGATAACCCAACCCATGCTCCTCGGGCTCTCCACCCGTCCACTCCTGCATCGCATTCAGAGTCATTGAATCAATAGGAGCGGCCGGCATCTGCAACTACTCGTGAGAAGGCCAATGAACTCCCACTGCTCGGCATAGCTTCGTGACAGTAGATGCATAAGGGATGTTCATGGCTTCGCTCCCCTCAAAAACTTCAAAATTCCTTGGTAGATGAACTCACCAAGGTCCATATAATACTCCTCATTCAAAATACCCCATAACAACCTTGCTCGCTCAACTGTAACCTCATGTACATGTGAAGTAGGTAGAATATTAGCACAAATAAAGGCATTCCATGCACGGGCATACCTATTCATCGCAATCGCCGGAAAAGAACGATACTCGTTAGTTCCTGTCTTGAACTTCCAAACCGTGCCCGGTTGACAGAGAGCAGCACAAATTAAATCCAAATCAAACTCCTCAGAGGGCTTCTCATTCCAATTCTCCTCCGTGGGCTTCCTCTGTCGCTGCCCAATCACACGGCGAATCGCCTCAAGATGATAATCCACCGTAAGCCCACGAACAACAATAAACCCATTCTTTTCAGCCTTTGCGTTCGCATAAAACTCGCGAACCACGCTCATCAGAACCGCCTCCGGCGACTCACAAAAAGAAATCCACCCCTTTTCAGCAATCATCGGCAACTCACCATCCATCCTCGATGGTAGGAATCCCCTCTCCTTCAAAATCGGCTTAGCCAGAAGCCTAGTATACTCCTCCTCAGCAGCCCTATCAAACAAACGAGGTCTCGCAACAGTACCCCTCGAAGAATCAGCAGTAGGCACAGTGTTGCTGCTATCAATAGTCCGGGATCTCTTGGGTGCCATTGAAACTGAGAAAAAGTGTTTAAGAGTTGTGTTTTTGAATATGGGAGAGATTTCTAAGGTTGAAAGTATATGGGAGAGTATATGGAGGAGTTGTATGTATATATAGGGTAGGGATTAGGGTTAGAATTTGATTAGGAGTGGGGTTTGAGGGAAAAAAACGTGGGTTAATGGGAAAAGAATTCGTGGGTTGTGGGTTTGTATTTTTATTTTTGGTTTTCCTGATTTTTTTGGATTCTTATAAGGCTAAAAAAATTTCAGACATTCGGGGGCTGAGTGGCCGCTCAGCAAAGCTGCACGGGCGCCCAGCATCCTGAGCGGCCGCCCAGCAAAGCTGAGCGGGCGCCCAGAGGGTGTCTGGAAAAAAAAATTCTTGCCCAATTTTTTTGATTTTTTTGTATTTTTGGATAGGTTACTAACTCCTAAGGGTTCTTATAATAACAAATCTTGGGTTGCCTCCCAAGAAGCGCTTCTTTTACGTCATTAGCTTGACGTAGCGTACCTTGCTCAAGTTGACAATAAAACGGTACTAACCACTTCCCGGTTTGCCATGTCCCCATAGTAATGCTTCAAACGCTAACCATTAACCTTGAATGCTTGGCCCGGATCAGTCTCAAAAATCTCCACCGCTCCATGTGGAAACACAGTTTTGACAATAAAAGGTCCAGACCACCTTGATTTCAACTTTCCAGGAAAAAGTCAGAGACGAGAGTTAAATAAAAGAACTTGTTGCCCCGACATAAATGACTTAGGATATAGCTTCCTGTCGTGCCACCTTTTCACTTTTTCCTTGTACATTTTGTTGTTCTCGTAAGCTTGGAGTCGAAATTCATCCAGTTCATTTAACTGAAGCATTCGCTTCTTCCCAGCTGCATCTAGATCAAGGTTCAACTTCTTCAATGCCCAATAAGCCTTATGCTCAAGCTCCTCAGGTATATGACATCCCTTACCATAAACAAGTTAAAATGGGGACATCCCAAGTGGAGTCTTGTATGATGTTCTATAAGCCTAAATAGCTTCATCGAGCTTTAAAGACCAATCCTTCCTTGACGGACAAACAACTTTCTCTAGAATGCACTTGATCTCTCTATTAGACACTTCTGCTTGACCATTTGTTTGCGGATGATAGGCAGTAGCAATACGATGATTCACATTATAGCGCTGCATCATAGAAGTGAACTTACAGTTGCAGAAATGCGACCCCTCATCACTTATGATTACTCATGGCATTCCAAACCTTGTGAAAATCTGCTTATGAAGAAAATTCAACACTACCTTCGCATCATTAGTCGGTAGAGCCTTGAATTCTACCCATTTTGAGACATAATCGACTGCTAGCAAGATGTACTGATTATTACAGGACGAGACGAATGGTCCCATAAAATTGATTCCCCAAACATCAAAGACCTCAACTTCAAGCATCACATTTAACGACATATCATCCTTCCTTGTAAGATTCCCCACTTTTTGGCAACGATCACACCTAAAAACGAACTGATGTGCATCCTTAAACAAAGTAGGCCAAAAAAAACCTGCTTGCAGAGTACGAGCTGCTGTCTTTTCATCACCATAATGTCCACCATAAACTGTGGAATGGAAGTCTCGTAATATCCCCTCCGTCTCACAGAATGGGATACATCTCCTGATGATCTGGTCAGCTCCTTGTCTAAACAAATATGGTTCATCCCACATGTACCACTTCACCTCATGCAGAAAATTCTTCTTTTGAGCTGTATTCATATTAGGAGGCATTATATTACTGACAAGATAGTTCACAATATCTGCGAACCATGGCTCTTCCGCCTGAACTGCGAACAACTGCTCATCCGGAAAAGATTCGTTGATCAATGTCTTATCATGTGAAGTAGAATCGGGATTCTCCAATCTAGAGAGATGTTCAGCTACTTGATTCTCAGTACCTTTTCGATCCTTGATCTCTAACTCAAATTCCTGTAGCAAGAGCACCCAACGAATAAGTCTAGGCTTCGAATTCTTCTTCAAAACCAAATAGCGAATGGTAGCATGATCAGTGAATACTGTCACCTTTGTCCCAAGCAGATAAGATCGAAATTTTTCGAAACCAAAGACTATGGCCAAGAGCTCCTTCTCAGTAGTGGTGTAGTTCATTTGAGCTCCATTTAGAGTCTTACTAGCATAGTAGACCACATGAAAAAGATTATTATTGCGCTGCCCAAGAACTGCTCCCACTGCATAATCACTCGCATCACACATCATCTCAAAAGGCTCTGTCCAATCAGGTGTCGTAATAACTGGTGCAGTTATCAAACTCTTCTTGAGAGTCTCGAATGCTGCCAAGCATTCATCATCAAATTTGAAAGGCACATCCTTCTCGAGCAAGTTGCACAACGGCTTAGATATCTTCGAGAAGTCCTTGATGAAACGCCGATAAAAACCCACATGAACAAGAAAACTACGGATTCCTTTCACAAAAATAGGTGGTGGAAGATTTTCAATGACTCCCACCTTGGCTTTGTCCACCTCAAGACCCTTGCTAGAGAATTTATGCCCAAGAATAATGCCTTCACGCACCATAAAGTGACATTTTTCCCAATTTAGCACCAAATTAGTTTCCACACACCTTTTGAGTACCGCACGAAGATTATTCAAATATTCATCATACGAATGTCCAAAGACGAAGAAGTCATCCATGAACACTTCGACATTATTTCCAATCATATCAGAAAATATAGCCATCATACATCTCTGAAAAGTGGCAGGTGCGCCACATAAGCCAAACAAAACTCTGCGAAAAGCAAACGTGCCAAATGGACAATTGAAGGTAGTCTTTTCTTGATCCTCTGGTGCAATGCAAATCTGATTATACCCCAAATAGCCATCCAGAAGACAATAATACTCATGACCGGCCAACCTGTCAAACATCTGATCAATAAATGGAAGAGTAAAGTGATCCTTTCTCGTGGCCTTGTTCAACTTTCTGTAATCCATGCATACCCTCCATCCTGTGACTGTTCGAGTGGGGATAAGCTCGTTCTTCTCATTTGCTACCACAGTTATACCTCCTTTCTTCGGTACACATTGCACAGGGCTCACCCAAGAACTGTCAGAAATAGGATATATGATTCCTACATCCAGCCACTTCAGAATTTCTTTCTTCACCACTTCTTTCATGATAGGATTAAGTCGTCGTTGTTGCTCAATAGTTGGCTTACTACCTTCCTCTAGCAGAATTTTATGCATGCAGTACGAAGGGCTGATCCCTTTGACATCTGCTATAGTCCATCCGATAGTCGATTTGAATTCTCTTAAGATCCTCAAGATCTTGTCCTCCTCACTACTTAAAAGGTCAGATGCAATAATAACAGGTAAAGTAGATGCATCACCTAAAAAAGCATACCTCAAGTGTTCAGGCAATGGTTTAAGCTCCAAAGTAGGTGCTTCCTCAATATATGGTTTGAGCTTCCCTTCAGCATTCTTGAGATCAGAAGTACCAAGAGATTCAAATGGCATGTCTAGCTTTCGCCTCCAAGGAGAAGCATTTAGATATTGTAGTTGCTCATTGCCATCCGCATCATCACTGTCAAACTCCCCCACTAAGGCTTTCTCTAATGCATCAGACATTAGCATATGATCAAGTTCTGAAGTTACCACAGAATCAATCAAATCCACCTTTAAGCACTCCTCATCTTCTGTAGGGAATTTCATCGCTTTGAATACATTGAATGTCACATCCTGATCCTGCACCCTCATAGTAAGTTCACCTTTCTGCACATTGATCAAGGTATGGCCTGTAGCCAAGAAAGGTCTTCCCAAGATTATGGGGATCTTCCTATCTTCCTCAAAATCCAAAAT
This sequence comes from Apium graveolens, assembly GCF_009905375.1. Taxonomy (NCBI): domain Eukaryota; kingdom Viridiplantae; phylum Streptophyta; class Magnoliopsida; order Apiales; family Apiaceae; genus Apium; species Apium graveolens. The sequence continues at coordinate 232,958,483 of NC_133653.1, forward strand.
GACAAAGTCTGCAGGGAAGAAGAGCTTATCCACCTTTACTAACACGTCTTCCACTATGCCTCATGGATATGTAATAGAATGATCAGCCAATTGTAGAGACATGTAGGTGGGTTTTGGATCAGGCAAATTCAATTCTTTGAAGATAGACAACGGCATTAAATTGATGCTTGCTCCCAAATCACACAGGCATTTGTCAAAAGATAACTTGCCAATGGTGCAAGGAATGGTGAAGCTACCTGGATCTTTAAGCTTTGGAGGTAATTTTTGTTGCAGCACAGCACGGTACTCTTCCGTTAGAGCAACGGTCTCAAGGTCATCCGGTTTCACCTTCCTTGAAAGAATACTCTTCATGAATTTCGCATAACTAGGCATTTGCTCCAGAGCCTCAGCGAAAGGTATGTTGATGTGAAGTTTCTTGAACACCTCCAGAAACTTACCGAACTGTTTATCCAGCTTTTGTTGTTACAATCTCTTAGGGAAAGGTGGTGAAGGATAGAGTTGTTTCTCCCCTGTATTACCCTCAGGCAGAGTGTGTTCAACAGTAGTCTTCCTTGGTTCCGCCACTTTCTCCTTTTGCTTCTCTTCTTCATCACCAACTTCAGCTTCTTCATCTTTTGCTTTTTCAGTATCAACAACTTTTCCAGACCTTAAGGTAATAGCCTTGACTTGCTCTTTAGCTTCCTTCCTTCCTGGCACTTCAGTATCACTGGGAAGTATGTCAGGTTGACGATTGAGCACTGCATTGGCTATTTGACCGATTTGATTTTCCAAGGTCTTGATAGAAACAGCCTGACTTTTGCACAACAGCTTGAGTTCCTCAAAATTAGCACTAGAAGGTGGAGCAGCACCTCCTTGTTGAGGATATGATTTCCTTTGAGCATAATGTTGTGGTTGCTAGAATCCAGGTGGATTAAACTGTTTACTTACGCCTTGTTGATATGGTTGCTGAATAGCATTCTGAGTATTGCTCCAGCTAAAATTGGGATGATTTCTGTTGTTAGGATGATAGGTAGCTGGCACAGGCTGCTGCGGTCTCTGATAATTATTCACATACTGAACAGATTCATTAACAAGAGAACACTGATTCGTAGCATGAGAACCTGCACAAAGCTCACAGACTATAGCTATTTGATTGACTCCATAGGTGGCTAAAGAATCGACCTTCAAAGACAGCACTTGGAGCTGCGCTGCAATAGCTGTAGCTGCATCAACTTCCAGAATACCTGCTACCCTCCCAGGCATCATCCTTTGAGTTGGGTTTTGATGCTCATTTGCAGCCATAGTTTCAATAAGATTATAAGCCTCAGTATAGCTTTTGGCCCACGAGGCGCCTCTAGCTGCTGCATCGAGCATGGGCCGAGATTGGGCCCCCAAACCATTATAGAAACCAGTGATCACCATCCAGTCAGGCATACCATAATGTGGACACTTTCTCAACATCTCCTTGTAGCGCTCTCAAGCTTCGCACATAGATTCTGTTGGTTGCTGCGCAAACTGAGTAAGAGCACTCCTCATAGCTGCAGTCTTTGCCATTGGATAGAACTTTGCCAGAAACTTTTGCGCAAGATCTTGCCAAGTAGTGATGGACCCAGCTGGTTCAGAATGTAACCAGTCCTTAGCTTTATCCCTCAGAGAGAATGGGAAAAGCCTCAGCTTGATAGACTCATCAGTCACACCATTATATTTGAAAGTACTACAGAGCTCGACAAAATTCCTGATGTGCATGTTGGGGTCTTCAGTCGCAGCACCTCTGAAAGAAACAGAATTATGTACCATCTAAATAGTGCCCGGCTTGATTTCAAAAGTGTTAGCCTCAATAGCCGGATGAAGGATGCTTGACTGAATGTCATCAATTTTAGGCCGAGAAAAGTCCATAAGAGCTGGATCTGCCGGAACTATACGATCACCCATGATTACTGGTTCTTTCTGCTCACTCTCTTTATCCGAATCTTCAAAATCTATCTTCTCCGGAATATCAAGAACTGAATATGTCTCCTCAGCCGTATCTAAAGTCCTCTTGCGAGTACGAGAACGTGTTTGCATAAACGCTCGCTAAAGTACCTGAAACACAACCGAAAACACTAAGTAACACGCCTTAATCAATGAGTCCTAATGACCACTGATGGTAAATGCATAAACTAAACAAATACGCCGAGTCCCCAGCAGCGGCGCCAAAAACTTGTTAGGGCGGAAAACACGCGCTAATAATACACGCAAGTATACGCGTTCGCAAGTAATATAGAATACTTTCTAGTTCGTTCCCACAGAGACTCGGACTAATTATGTTCAATTAACACTTACTCACCAATGTATGATTACTTCTCAACGTCAAGATAATAACACGTAGATTTCATTAACTAATTATTAACTATAATTAACTACGAGAATTAAACACTTAAATGACACTTGAATTAACAATATTAAACACACATGAGATCATAACTTCATTACTACTTCCTTCAATAGTTATTGTTATTACCCTTAGCATGTAACGGTGATGATATTAATCGAACAACATGAAACTGATAAAAGCCAACTTTCATTGTACTAATACCATTCTACCAAACATCCACAATTTATTATTTTTCTCCTGTTTTCTGCTGCGTTCTGCTTCTAACTTCCAACTTGCAATGCCAAGCACATACTTAGGCCTATTCCTGATGAAATCTCTCCACAAATGTAAGTAATACCCTGAAATGCACAAACACTAGAAAAACGCATCAAATACACAAAATACTTGAATTCAAGACATCAATTCAAGCCATTATCAGACGTTCTAAGTGGTATAAAATGCCACTTATCAGAAGTACCAAGATGTACAGAGATTTAAAGGAAAATTATTGGTGGCCCGATATGAAGAGGGAAATTACAGAATGGGTTAGCAGATGTTATATATGTCAGAGAGTTAAAGCAGAACATCAGAGACCAAGTGGATTGTTGCAGTCATTAGAGATTCCAGAGTGGAAGTGAGAGCATATTGCCATGGATTTCATAGTCGGATTACCAAGAACGAAAGCTAATCATGATGCCATTTAGGTTATAGTGGACAAACTTACCAAGTCAGCTCATTTTCTGCCTATATATGAAAGATTTTCACTAGACAAGTTAGTCCATATGTACCTGAAGGAAATCATAGTTCATCATGGAGTCCTTGTGTCTATCGTATCCGATCGAGATCCGAGATTTAATTCGAGATTTTGGAAGAGTTTTCAAGAATGTTTAGGAACGAGACTGAATATGAGTACAGCGTACCATCCACAGACGGATGGCCAAAGCGAAAGAACAATCCAGATAATCGAAGATATGTTACGTGTTTGTGCTATTGATTTCAAAGGAAGTTGGGACGAGCATTTACCCTTGGTAGAATTTGCTTACAATAATAGTTATCATGCCAGTATTGGGATGCCACTCTATGAAGCTCTTTATGGACGCAAATGTCGATCTCCTGTATATTGGGACGAAGTAGGAGAACGCAAAATACTTGGACCTGAATTAGTGCAACGGACGAAGGAAGTTATTGAAGTTATCCAGAAGAGATTGATAGCAGCCCAAGACCGTCAAAGGAAGTATGTAGATCAATCAAGGAAAGATATGGAATTCGAAGAAGGAAATCTGGTATTACTGAAAGTATCGTCGTGGAAAGGATTGACAAGATTCGGGAAGAAAGGAAAACTGAGCCCTAGATATGTCGAACCTTTTGAGATTCTAAAGCGTGTTGGCAAAGTAGCTTACGAGTTGGCGTTACTTCCGCACATGGAGCACATTCACAATGTTTTCACGTATCGATGCTTAAGAAGTATAATCCAGACTCCAGGCATGTGATCGAATACGAGCCAATAGAGCTTCAAACAGATTTATCATATGTAGAGAGTCCGGTAGAGATTCTAAAAGAAAGAGAGAAAGTGTTAAGGAATAAAGTGGTAAAATTAGTAAGAGTACTATGGAGAAACCCAAAGGTTGAAGAGTCAACCTGGGAGTTAGAAAGTGATATGAGAGAAAAATACCCTCATTTGTTTTCTTAGGAGATTCTGAGGACAGAATCCTTTTAAGGGGGGAAGGATGTAATATCTGGGATATATCGCGTAATTAATTTGCAAATAAATAAATATTATGCATGTTTCGTGTTTATTCTGTGAAGTATTTGTTAAGTGGTATATGTGCTTGGATGTTTAAAAATAATATAAATTAAGTATTTTAATTTTTATATGTCCAAAATAAAATATAGATAATTGTAATATCTTCCTATTTATTTTTACGTTGATTTTATGATTTTATAGGAAATTTATGGATTTTATAAATTCTTTTTCCGAGTATTTTATTTTATATAATCGGGAACCAGCCGACTTCACTCGTTTTTACGTTTTTATAACCCGAAACTCTTCTGAGAACTCCTTTCTAACATAATTGCAATATTCCGAGCATTTTCCATGTTTCGACTTTTTTGATCCGGCGTACGGTTTGTCCTGTGCGGGTCCCGGCGTAATATTTTCGATACATTATTCATTTTGGTAAATCAATAAAACTCGTATTTTTGATAAACGGAATCTTTTTATTAAACTATTATAATTATCACCTCGTAATACGTGTAACCAGGCGCTGAGATCAAGACTGCAGTACAAATTGTACTGATTTGGATAATTATCCCGAAAACCGGTACAGTTTGGATCTGTTTTTATAAATAAATGTACTATTTATATCCGAAATGATCCAACAGGATACTAATTTTCTGTAATTATAAATAGCCTTTACCGTATTTTATTTCGTACCGGAAATAATTTGCAAACAGTAATTATAGAATTTTACAGAGAAAATACTTATATTCATATAACCTTTCAAGAATCAAACTGCAAATCGGAGGTGTTATTGAAATCCGTTTGGAAAGCTCTGGTAATCAAAATGAAGGGTTTGAAGAGTACCATCAGATTATACAAGTTTCAGAACTGCGGAATCAAAGGTTGATTTTATATATTTTTATTTATTTTCGAATTATTTTGATTAAAAATATGAATTTTTGTACGGATGATTGTTTGAATGATTTGATACTTGCATGTTGTAAAGCTTGTTTTCCTGATGATTTTGATATGTCATATGACTGATTTGGAGTTCAATAACATGTTCAAAATTGAGTTTGATTTTCGAATTTTGAAATTAGGGTTTATAACCCGTATAAATGTTCTTAATTGAAATTTAGGGTTTTTTGTTCCAGGGGTTATTAGATGTTCTAGATGTGTGGGTTTTGTTCTTCTTGAAATTTGCAATCGATTGGTGTATAGCTGGTTAACAGACGATCCCTGGTTCGAAGGGAGTTGTATTTTAAAGTTCTCGTCGAGCTCGCCGAAAACCGGCGAGTTTCTTGAGCATTTTCCGGCCAATTCTGAAATAGGTTATGTGTTTTGATTACTGGTATAAGTTCATGGTGGTCTATGCTTTAATTCTGGAGAGTTTGGTGGCCTGAGGTGGCCGGGAGCCACACTCCGGCGAAGTCGACGGCGGGGCTGGCAAAATTGCAAACAGGCCCCTGTAGTTTTAAAAACGATACAGTTTGGTCCCCCAAGTTTCCAGAACTTGCAAATTTAGGATTCCTGTTTATAAATTATTTAAAAATCATATTTTCTATTTATTTTAATTATAAAAAATCGTTTTTAATTTCTGAAAATTCCAAAAATTATTACTTTAATTCCAAAAGTTATTTTTAATTCAAAAATAAATCTAAATTAATTAGTTAATTAATTTTAGTTAACAATTAATTAGTTAATTGGTCAATTAATTCGAAAATTAATTGATTAATTGATTTAATTAATTATTAATTGATTTTAATTAATTATTTAATTAGATTTAATTATTTATTAATGATTTAAAAATTTCGAAAAATAGTTTCGAGCTTTAAAATATTATTTTAAATTGTTTTCAATACTCGATAATTATTAGAAAATTATTTTGAAACCAGATGTGGCCAACCGAACCCTGTTTATTGCTTTAAAATTGATCTGAGGACCCGTTTTAATTCCGAAAAATATTTTAAGAATCATATTAAATACCCGAAAGCCTGTTTATGACCCGAGACTTCTTTATAAATGGAATGTCATTGTTTGTTTGACGTGTTACGTGTTATATGTGACTTGTTGTTTGACTGTCGGTCTATATTTTCAGTTTTTACTTATTGTTTAACTTTCAATCTGTTAGTCGGATTTAGGTAAAATGAAGGGTAGATAGAAGTGTATACCGAATAGAATCGTATGAGTTGAGTATTGATAGATACTTATGTTATGTGAGCAGAAGAGGCAAGGCATAGGAAAGGGAAACAGATAGTCAAGGAGTAGAAGATTGTGATTGGAAATTGGTGAAGTATAGCAAGATAGTACCAGGCAAGTGTTCTGAACTTTCTCGAGATATATTGTAGTTTATTGATAGTCCTATATTGCAAGTGCTTTGAATCACTGAACCCTAAACCTTAATTCCATCTATTGATCTTTGAGCCGTAAACCTTATTCTTTCTGAACCATTGATTGTTAAATCCTCGAATACAAACCACAGATATACGATACTACTCCACAAATACATGCAAACAAAATATCAAACACTGAATCAGATTGCTTACATATTCAAACCCTTGTACCTTACGCTCTGAAAGACCAAATCCTTATAACCTTGGAACTCTGATTATTTTGTTATCCATTTCTTTCACCATTTGATAGCTATATTTCATTTGTGAAAATTGGAACCATCTCATTATTGGGCATCCAATGTTGCTTATGATTTTGTTTACTGCTTTACATTATTTATTCTGTTATTATGTTAGAATTGGATTGTTTTATAAAATTGTGGACTAGATTCGTGGTCAGACTAGATTGACGGTCAAGTTAGGCCAATGTGTGCCTTGGATCCAGTAATTAGAGCAGAGCTGTATGCCTTGCTCGGGGTTAGTGCGTGACTGATCAGCAACCTAACCTTGATTTTTAAAATAAAAATTTAATATCCAATTTTAAATTATTAATCATTGTTCACTTGATACCTTAACCCTTTTCACTTGATGGTCATTATTCTCAGTCTTGTCAATGTGACTTGCTGAGCTAGTTAGCTCATTTGTGCGATGTTATTTATGTTCTTTTCCAGTTAAGAAGGAACCAGTTGGTAGCGAGGATCCCCAATCCAGTGCGAGAGCTAGGGGTCTAGGTTGATCGAGTTAAGCTAGCTGATAGCTTTTGAGATAGTTTAAGTTTGTAAAAGTTTGTAATAATATTTAATGTTCAGTTCTAAGTTTGAATAGTTGAGATTTGGACGTTTGTAATATAAGTGTGTGTGTGTGTAGCTTATGTACATACTTTAACCTGTTGCGGTCCGTGGTAGTTGGTAAGTAGGGTCACTGCATATTATTATTATCTTTATTATTGTTATAAGTAGGTTATAAATAAGGTGTGTGTGTGTGTGGACCCTAAACTTCTAACCCGGGTTTGGAGGGCGCCACAGAAGCTGTGAATATTGTATGCTATATTCAGAATATTTCTTTGGTTAATCAAGCCAAATGCAAGACTCCTTATCAATTGTTCAAGAATAGGAAGCCAACTCTAAATTTCCTACATGTCTTGGGCTGTAAATGTTATATTCTAAGAAATCAAACTGATCAACATGGAAAGTTTGATACCAAAGCAGATGAAGGAATTTTTGTTGGATATGCTGTTGGAAGAGCATATAGAGTCTACAATCTAAGAACCAACATTGTTATGGAATCAGTACATGTTGTGTTTGATGATAAAAAGATTGAAGGACTGCAAGATGGAGATTTCCATGAGAGCCTCAAATTCGATAATGTTGAGATGGTTAGTGATGACAGTGATAATGAAAGTGATCAAGAAACTGTGTCTAAGGACAACACAGAAAAATCTACACCTAATGAAGTACATAACTCACCATACGTCGAGTTACATAATGCTTCATCCGTCGGTAGACAATCAGCCTCATCCATCGAGATACAAAGTGCATCATCCGTCTGAATAATAAGAAAAGCTGAGAGCCAAAACAGATCACTTACAGAAGGAACCCCATTTTTAAGTCAAAGATCCACAAACTCAAGGGGACTTTTTTTCAATCAAAACTCAGTCACACATCAAGACAATAATGAGGCTTCTTCATCAAGAGCTAATCTACCACAACAGAGAAAATGGACTACAGATCACCCTTTTGAACTCATAATTGGTGATGTATCTTCTAGAGTTCAAATAAGGAGAGAAACGCAAGAAGAATGTATGTATAGCAGCTTTCTCTCTAAGGAAGAATCAAAGAAGGTTGAAGAAGCTCTGTTGGATCCTGATTGGGTTTCATCTATGCAGGAAGAGCTAAACTAATTTGAAAGGAACAAGGTATGGATGTTGGTACCCAAGCCTAAGGGAAAGAATCCAATTGACACCAAGTGTGTATTCAGAAATAAGATGGATGAAAATGGGATAGTTTTTAGGAACAAAGCTAGATTGATTGCTAAGGGCTACTGTCAACAAGAAGGAATAGATTTTGATGAAACTTTTGCTCCTGTTGCAAGACTTGAAGCCATCAGAATTTTCCTAGCCTATGCAGCCCATGCCAATTTCAAAGTCTATCAAATGGATGTAAAAAGTGTCTTTCTAAATGGATATTTGGAGGAGGAAGTCTATATTAGTCAGCCTCATGGTTTTGAAGATCCAAATTTTCCAGAATATGTCTACTATCTTTTGAAAGCACTTTATGGATTGAAGCAAGCACCTAGAGCCTGGTATGACACTTTATTAAAGTTCCTCTTAGAAAATCACTTCACAAGAGGTACAGTTGATAAAACTTTATTCTTTAGAAATGTTAATGGCTCTAGTATACTTGTTCAAATTTATGTAGATGATATTATATTTGGCTCTACAGATGAAAATTTTTGCAAAAAGTTTGCCAAACTGATGCAAAGTAAGTATGAAATGAGCATGATGGGAGAACTAACTTACTTTCTTAGTTTACAAGTTAAGAAAGTGAGTGATGGAATATTCATTAGTCAAATCAAATACATTTTTGATCTTTTAAAGAAGTTTGATCTAAAATTGCACATCTGCAAAACTCCCATGGCCCTGCAACTAAGCTTGAATTAAACACTACTGAAAAGTCTGTGGATATTTCAAGCTACAGAGGCATGGTTGGCTCACTTCTGTACTTAACATCTAGTAGGCCAGATATAATGTTTGATACTTGTCTTTGTGCTAGATTTCAGGCTGATCCTAGAGAATCTCACTTAGTAGCTATTAAGAGAATTTTCAGATATCTCAAGGGAACAACAAAACTTGGCATTTGGTACCCAGAGATTCTGGTTTTGATCTAACTGGTTATTTAGATGCAGATTATGCAGGTTGTAAAATAGATAGAAAAAGTACAACAGGAACCTGTCAATTTCTAGGAAATAATCTTGTGTCCTGGTTCAGTAAAAAGCAAAATTCAGTTTCTACTTCTACAGCTGAAGCTGAATATATTGTTGCTGGTAGTTGTTGTGCACAGATTTTATGGATAAAAAATCAATTGTTGGACTATGGTCTATAAGTGGACAGAATTCCTATTTTCTGTGATAACACAAGTGCAATTGCTATCATTGAATCCAGTACAGCATTCAAGAACAAAACACATAGACATCAAGTACCACTTCATTAGGGAACATGTGATGAATGGTACTGTGGAACTTCAATTTGTTCCAAGTGAAAAGCAGCTTACAGATATCTTTACCAAGCCACTTGATGAATCCACCTTCTCTAGGTTGGTAAGTGAGTTAGGTATGCTTAATTATACTTAAATCTTTTCAGATATTTTTGCAAGTTGAAATGCAGCCAGAAACTTAATTGATTTTTTTGTTTAGATGAAATTTTGGCTAAGTCAAAATTTACATCTTGACGGATGCTCATTATCCATCGAGTTTGATCATCCGTCGAAATAGAATTTCTTAATAAAAATCAATTACTTCTCTGGATTATTTTATACCCGACGGATAACTGTTTTATCCTCATCCGTCGAATTGCCTTCATCCTAGCCGTTAAAAATACTGAACATTATCCATCGGATATACTTATAGTCTGTAAGTATGTCATGACGGATAATTGATAGAATTTTGATAGTTTATTTTATTTTAAACGGCTATTTTAGGCTATTTTGATTGGTTACTTTATTTTACTTTATTACTTTTGACAGTTTATTTCTGAGATAGTATAAAAGCTAAATTCATTTTCATTCTTTTCTTTTATCTTTCTCTACTTCAATTAACTACTCTCTTCTTCTTCAAAGCAAAACCCTCTCTCTTTCTGCAAGATATCTTACTCTAACAATGGCACCAGTAGTCAAAATCATGTCTCAGTCAGGATTTATCTATGAGAAGAACAATTTTGTGGCACTTGTGAACAAAGGGATTCCAATATCTGGAGATTATCACAAAATGATAGATTTTGTAAAGGGATGCAAGCTTAATTATGCTATGCTGGAATCACCCACAATCTACTGCGAAGTTGTGGAGGAGATGTGGACAACTTCTGTTTATCAGTTGAATGATAAAACCATCACTCTCTCCATCAAAGGTAAGGAACACTGCATTAACTGTGACATTATCAAAGCATGCTTTAAAATTCCAGATAACACCACTACTAATTCACACACAGATGCTGATATAGTTAATTTGCTTAACTCCATGGGCTATGCACTTCCTACTACTAAATTAAGTGAGATTAGGAGGCTAGGTCTTAGGAAAGAATGGAGTTTCTTATGTGATGTAGTTACCAAAGTGTTTTCTGGTAAGATAAGTAACTTTGATTCTGTCAATACTACTATGCTTAACATTCTTACATGCTTCTTACTGATAAGTACTTCAATTTCAGTGATGTTGTTATGTATGAGTTATGATATAAGTTAGGAGAGGTTAATAAGAGATCTAAACATATATATTATGCTAGATTCCTTATGATTATTGCTAACCATATATGCGATCTTGTAATTGAGAACCCAACCAACAAATTAGATTGTTGGGTTCAAGAAAGAAGGGTAATTGTAGACTTGAATAGAGCTGATCACCACAAAGAGGTGCCATTGGTTTATTTTCCAATCATGGAGGGCCCTCAAGTAAGTAAGGTAAGCACCACTGTCTCTATTATTCCAACCTCACAAATTTCTTTGCCTTTAAGTATAGATATGGCATCTGTGTCAATGACCCAATAGATGCCTACCCAAGCTACCAATACAAAAACTTCAAAATCCAAAATAAAGAAAACCCCCTCTGGTTTCTCTCAAAAGAACCAGTTGCAAAATCCACCAAAACTAAATAGGGGAGTGTGAAGGGTACTGAGATAGGTGAGGGACGGGGTGAACATCAGAGAAACCCCAAGGATAAGGATGAAGAGAGGCAAGTGTACCTAAACCTAGCCACACCATAGTTTCTCAACAAACTTTGGTGATTAATAAGGAAATCAGCTCACTTCTTGTTCCATCCTCCCAAAAGGATGTCACTATTGAAACAAGCTCCCAACCAGGAGCACAGGCCATGAGGGGAAGGGATACAAGCTCACCCCAAATTTATGCCAGAAAGAAGAGATATAAAACCATTGGGGATGCACATGGAACACACACAGTACAAACTGAAGTTAAAGACTCAGTCACTGCACCATCTTAAAGTCAATTTGATGTGGCTCCAATAAATGTGGAGTCACAGCCAAAATCAGTAATAGAAGCACCACAAACGCAAAACTCTCCCACAAATTCTCTGGATGTGGATATGATTAACACATCAATTCCCGATTCCCCTTCTTTAACTCTGTTGGGGAAGCCAAAATTTAGTGCAAGTGAGCATCATCTTTTGGATGATTTGTTGGCTCACTTGCCAATTCTTTCAGGAACTATTGAGACATCTATGCCCAAATTTTCATCAATGTGCACAGAGTCTACAATAATATCCACTCCAAACTCATTCATTTCTTCTATTCCGATGGATATTATTCATTCGTCGGTTAGTGATTGTATCCTGACGGATGTGCCTAACAGCAGTCATCCGCCGGCTAGCCTAACTAGTATCTCGATGGATATTCCTCATACGTCGGTACTCTCTACACACACTGAAATTTCAATAATTGTTACAACTATAGATGAGTTAGTAGTTGTACAATCACTCTTAGGACTGAGGGAAGGGAGTGAAATGAGTGAGAGGTTGGGTTGCTCCCAGGAAATAGAAGAGGAAAGGAGTGAACTCATGCAGGCTATTTCTTCCAGCCTGGCAAAAGAGAGTGAGAGGAGTTCCACCTTAGAAGGTGAAGGTGGGGGTGTGAGGGTGGTGAGCCCAGGGGAGCCCTTGATGTAAGAACATAGAGAAAATGAGAGAAATGCAGGTATAGGAGAAATAAGGATGGACATCATTGTTAGTGAGTCAATGAATGTCAATGATGCAGACAGAGAGAAACTATTTCAGCATGATCAAGTTGTCATAGATTCCATCTCTTTGGATACTGAGACATTTACTCATCCTGTTTCGGCATATCAACTTTTGGATGGACAGGGCAATGAGAATGCAGAAAAGATGCTTAACTTGGTGCATACAACTGACTCAATGCAAAGAGTAAAGGATGTCATCACAGCCATGCCACCTAAAGCTGGTGATGATGTTGACTATGGTACTGCTAAGTCTGAAGACTTCTTTGAAGATGAGGATGGTGATGGAGAAGATTTCATGAAAATAGGGGAGAAGCAGGCCCTAGCTCTAGATCAAACATTCCTCCTTGGGTGTTTTCTAAAGAGTGTGATGAGCAGCATTTCAAAACAACTCTTTTCCACATCATTCAACAGACACGCAATGCTCTTCAAGCCACTACCAATGCTAGCACCAAGTAGCTTCTACAGGCATGCCTCAATTCTCTACAACTACATCAAATCCAAGCTTTTCAACACAACTAAGATGTCACTTCAATCAAAACAGAGATTTACCAAGTCAAGAAGGATGTCTCTGATAAATTGGATGCTAAATTTCCAGATACAACAATGCTTGACATCAACAGTTGAGGAAGAATTCTAATCTTGCAACTAAAGTGGATTCATTGGACACAAGACTGAGAGCAGTAGAAGCCTCTCTAACAACTATTCATCTTCATCAAGCACAGCAAACTCAGTTGCTACAAAAGCTGGTGGTTGCACAAACTTCCACCCCCACTCTACTTGATGATAACAAAAAGGGGGAGAAAGATCCAAACATCCCAGTTAATCAAGGAGAGCCAATCAGTGAGGGGGAGCATGTGACAAATGTTCAAATCAGTCAAGTAATAGTTCCAGAAATTACTTTGACAAAGCCACCAGCATTGGACAGCATTGATCTGATCCAAATAGTAGCCGTTAAACTTGATTCAAAGATAAATCCCAAGATGCTTGATGTAGCAGCTATTGAGAAGGAACTAGATGAAAAATGGAAGAAGATTGATGCAGATATTCAGAAGAAATTTGGTCAGCTACAGAACCAGACAAGACTTTTCATCACCATTCTCAAGTCAAACAAATCTCAGTGCATGAAATGAGTCTAGGCAACTTGGAAAAAGGACAAACTTCATGCATCAAATCTCCAAAAGCTAATCTAATTTTGAAGCCTAAAAGGAACTATCCAAAGTCATCAGACAAGAATCTCTTGGATCTCATTTTGAGACTCCAAAACCAGATGAAAAGAAGCTGTTGGAAAGGTCCATAGTATTTTACAAAGATCCATCTGATTCAGTATAAAAGAAGAGAATTTCCAAAATTTACAGGAATAGAAAAGAGATCTGTGTGGTGGCTGGTCACCCTCAGTTTGCAGCAGCAAAAAGGGAAGAAAAAGAAAGAATTAAGCAGGAAAAGAGGCAAGCTGCTTTAGATGCTAAGAAGCTCAAACAGAAGAAAGAGCAAGCTGTTATAGTAGCCAAGCTTCAAGCTGTGAAAGCTGCAATTGAAATCTCTGATAAACCACCTGTGATTACTGAAGCTCAGGATCAGCAAATACAAAATGAACCTCCACAGAAAAGAAAATTCAGATACAAACTTCATTCCAAAAGGTAATTGGACTTCAGTGATGAGGAAATGGAAGACTACATTCCCAAATAATCTACAACTTCAACTCAAACATCCAAGCCCTCAGTGGTACATGAGGAATTTAAGGTAAATCCAACAAAGAATTTTCATAGGGAACCTATAATTCCTAAGGATGAGCCAATAGACTGGGAAAGTTTGCCAATTCCTGAGTTCAATTTACCTATCTTCAATAAGCCAAAAAAAATAAAGATAAGAGCAATCAAGAAGGTCAAGCCTGTGACTCTCAAAACCAAGACCCTAACTAAATCTCAACCTACAGTCAACAAGGGAGATCTTTTATATATCTGTGACATCAAGGAATTTTCAGATATAAACCTCTACTTGGATGAATTGGAAGAAATAAGAACAATTGATGCTTTTAGACATCTTCCTGAAAGACTGGTGTTTAAGTACAAGGGAGGGAAAGAAATCACATGACTACTTCACATGATTTTTCAAGAAAGCCAATATGTACTGATAAAGGTCTTCTCATCCTTCAAGAAAAACTTTGGTTTCAAAATAACGGCAAGAAAATTGGTTCTAAAGAAGATAGAAGATCTAAGGAGTTATAAAGCCAAGAATGCATTTCCAAGAACTCTAATAATTCCCTTCACAGGAAGAAGAGTGGATTTGAGTCCTTATTGGTAGATGGAATTCATGGACAACAAGGGTGTTAGAAGATTCTTCAGACTGGATGACCAATTGAATATCTCTAGCAATGAGACTCTATTGGAAATGCAAGAAAAGTTGGATCTATCTGAAGCTGATGAACTTGAATTCCACAGACAACTTCAGAATCACATAGAAGATAATGACAGGAAGCTTGGGAAGAAATCCAGACAATCGAGGAAGTAGAAATCATCTGCTCAGACTAGAGGAGCACCTTGATAATGGTTGTGAGAACTCTTTGTACACTTTTCTTTGTTCAATTTTCAA